>NW_024094349.1:0-11127 GCF_014356525.2 Nilaparvata lugens
ACGATTTTTGCAAGAGACAAAAAGTGTTTGAAATTCAATTCTGCATCCAAATTATTGATCAGAAATGAAATTTTTTGACTTTTTTGGGAAATATAAACATTTGGCAAATTTATTCGAAGTCCCTCTGGATTTAGCGCAAAAGGTCAATTATATCGTTAACAGTGCATTGTAGACGATTTTCGCAAAAGACAAAAAGTGTTTGAATTGCAATTCTGAACCTGAATTGATCAACGAAAAGCCTGAAGTGAGACTTTTTTGAAAACTCAAAAAAATTTCAGTCTTAATTGGTGCAAAACATTATTCTTATCTCGATAACAATGTGTTGAAGACGATTTTTGAAGGAGATAGAAAGGGGTTGAAATTAATTCCCACTTAAGAATTGTTGGTCAGAAAGCCTAGATTGAGACATTTTTATGGATTAAGTTACGCTGGTGAGGGGGTAAGGACACATCTTCTAAAAAAATTTTTGATTTTCACTTTTAACATTTTCACTTAGTGTGTTGAATGGGTATATAGGTACTGTGAAAATTCCATACTACCAACCTTTCTAACGTTTATTTTAGTAAACATTTCTAATGTTTATCAAACATTGTTTTCATAATGTTTATCAGTATTATACATTCTAGACGTTTATTAAACGTTTATAGAGTAAACGTTTATTTTAGTAAACTTTTCTAACCTTTATTGAACATTGTTTCCATAACGTTCATCGGATTTATACATTTTAAACATTTATTAAATGTTTTTTAAACTTTTTGTGCTGTGTGGGATATAGAATAAGATTACAACTTGATGTGTTGCATGCTGCAAGAGCCCTGCTAACTTAAGCGGCCAAACGCAACAACTTATCAATAATAATAATAATAATATTAATATTGTACGCAAGTTTCTAAGCCTCTGATCTGGAAAAGAGTGAATGGATATCTGCTTTGAATTGCAACTATTTA
Source organism: Nilaparvata lugens (assembly GCF_014356525.2). Taxonomy (NCBI): domain Eukaryota; kingdom Metazoa; phylum Arthropoda; class Insecta; order Hemiptera; family Delphacidae; genus Nilaparvata; species Nilaparvata lugens. Next base: position 948 of record NW_024094349.1, read on the forward strand.
AACTTGAGATCAGAATTGATCCCCGCCTACTTAGTTATGAAGACAAAAGTATTTTTCAAGAATATTAATAATCATTATTATGCCAGCTGAAGATGCATTCTGGTGCCTTGTTCCCATTTGCACAAACTATGTTAAGGGCTACTACACGGAAGGAATGGTGAGTAGAATATTTATTGTTGATGAGTCTCGTGGAAGGTTGGGTCATAAAGCCAACCTAACTTGATTGGTGTGAGAAGCAGAATTTGATAAAAGAACTAAAACTTGTCTAGTTCTTGCACCACAGACCCAACAAAGTGCCAAATTGAAATTGCGACCACTATTTAAATCGTTATTGACTCTGGAAGCTAGAATGTTTAAAAATAATTGTAATTGTGAACCTGAAAATGTAAAAGTTCTAAATTTCATACCTGTGATAATGATTTTTCTAAATAAAGACAACATTGTATAGAGACAATGACTGAATTTATTTTGCCCTTTTTTCATAGGCTTAGAATACTTCACAAACAAACAAAGAGTTTCACTGATGATGGAGATATAAAAGGCTAGTACATCAATAATTGCAGAAATTCAAATGTGTCAATAAGTCAATGGATATTACAAAACATTTGTGAATATTTGAATATAGGAATGTAAGAATACAATTTATTATGATTATAGATATTATAGTTTTAAATGTAAATTAATATGTAATTTGACTATGGATAGAAGATAACTTGATAATTTTGGTTTATTTTCAATAGCTGATTCGAGCAATTTAATAGTCCTGAAATAACATATTTAAAAACTCAATATATTCAATAGATAATAGATATATTCAATTGTCTGTCAATTCACTTTCACTGATTCTCAAGATTATTGTTCTTGAGAAAATGAGTGACAAAAAGGCTAGAAATATTATACAGTATTGATGATCAGAATCAACCATGTATCATCAATAAATTCAAATTAAATCTCAACAGATCATAACAATAATTATTATGACGTGAGAGAGCACCAGAAGCAACTTGGCTAATGTGCAGAACAGAGCAAGAGACAGCTGTACCGTCTGATTAGAAATGATTGGTAATTAGTGTTTAAACGTTGTAAATTCAAAAAATTATTCATGTACAGAATTACTAAATGTGACTTCAAATACTTGAAGTAGCAAAATTGTTGCACAACAGGCTTTCCAATGTTGTGGTAGAAGGAGAAAGAGACTCATAAAAGAGGGTAAGTAGAAGTTTAAATTTAACAAATAAGTAGCAATTTTGAAAGAATGAGAATATGAATGTTAGGAATACCTCTGTGTAAAAAGGGCCAAAGAATAGGTCTAAAAATATTGAAAGTGACAAACTAATCTGATAAGCAATCGTTGCAAGTCAGGCCATCTAATGCGCGTGAGACACACACCAGTGACTCGGACCTGGACAGGCGGCAGGGCACCTTGGATGTAATCAGTAAGAGAAAAGGAGACCAATGAGGAGGGCACCAAAAACCAATGAAGCAGGACTCTGACGACCGATGAGACGAGCTCCGTCAACCGAAGAGAAGGCGCCAAAGACTGATGAATGACTTCAGTGGATAGACAGGATCCAGGGTGGACCGACACACAAAATTTGTAATTGTTGGCTGGGATGGTCGGGCTCCGTGGTCGTCTCGTTCTGATCTTCCGAATCTGATATGATTGTGGATAGGTGGCAACTATTCTTTTCATCTATCTACTCTGAATTGAAGGATGAATTTAAAGGGACAGTTGAATTGAATTAATCTACTCAAATCAGAATTAATTAACTAAAATTGATTCTCTTTAATCAATCAATCAAATAGTCAAAAATTCCTAACAGTACATCGATAGTTGTATGAAAATACCAATTTTGGGACCAAAAAGCTGGGACAAATCCAATTCTGGTACAAAAAAGCTAGGACAACCTTGGGTTTCCCAGAATTGGCAATTTGGTTTCAATGTCAGTTGTCCCAGAATTGGCAATTTGGTTTCAAGGTCACCCAAAGCATCTCAACCTAAACTAACTGTAAGGTGCCAAGACCCAACCCCTCACAACCCATCCAGCCCCAAAAAAAATAGGTAATAAAAAAATCAAAATAAATAAGAAATAAAAACTGTGAAAAAAAAAACTGTGAAAAAATAACCTGGGGGAAAAAAAACTTAGGGGGAAAAAAATTAATAACGAAAAATCAAAAATGAATCAGGGGGACTCACATCAGTGTTCAGTCAAGAGCTATAGAAGACACATCTGTTCAGTTCTAGAACTCAGCTTTTCAGCACACAGCCACACACTTCTCTTTGTGAAAAAGTATCCTAGGACACACCACCGCTGTTTTGATCTTCAATAAAATAGTATATGTTTATATAGGTAAGAAATCACCTTGCTATGCTTTCAAGGAAGGCTGTTTCAATGACCCCCACTCCACCTCCCCCTGTCACATGACCAATGTTCACGCCCACCAGTCTTTATAACTTGTTGGAACAGGAAGTGGATGCTGTCAAAGACTGGTCATGTGATAGGGGGAGGTGGAGTGGGGGTCGTTAAAACAGCCTTCATTGAAAGCATAGCAAGGTGATATCTTACCTATATGAACATTTCATTGAATGTTTACAAATGATACAAATGTTTACAAATGTTTACAAATGTCTACAAATGTTTTACTTTTATTGAATTTAATGTTCTATTTTTTAAAGACATTATCAATTTTACAAAACTCTATGGAAAGTCTCACTTTCCTATAGCTCCAGAATATGGAATCCCATTTTTGAAAAATTCTAACAAATGTGTACGATTACGATTTTTAATAGCTGGAACTTCACGTCTAATAATACTATACCAAGTCATATCAACTGCTATGCTTTCGATAGAGGCTGTTTCAACGACCCTCACTCCACCTCCCCCTGTCACATGACCAGTCTTTGACAGCATCTAATTCCTGTTCCAACAAGTTTGTATGACATCATCCCTCAACTATCTCACTATAAATACCACAGCATTGATCTGCATTTGTTCAGTTTGATAATGTCAACGGTGCAGTAAACATGGATACTTCTAAAGTGTTTAATGTGCCTACACTCTGTGGTAATAAAATCAAGCTTACCAATGAGCGGTTTGGTTTGTGGCTTCCAACAGAAAACCTGTACAATGACAACCTTGTGACAGACATTGGAAATATTGATTACACTGCTGGAGAAGAACTGTTGGTGCAGGATGACTCAAATCTTGTGCCTATTACAGAACCTTCTTGTGACAATATAATGCTTGTGAAAATATGTGCTTTAGATGATTGTGAGGCAATGGACAAAATACTTTTTGTCCTAAAAAAGGATATATGTGGCACATTCAAGTTATATTTGAGAGAGAAATTCTCTAATATGGTGTCAGCTAAACATGAAGTCAAAGCAAAGCTGCCTTACCTATTGGACAGTGGAAGTCATATGTCTCAAAAGATTCTACAAGTGCTTGGCAAAGATAATTACAACAAGGTGAAACAAAAATACCAGGAACCAGTGGGTATACCCTACAAAGTGGAGCTCGCAGACGTACCAATTGCTACATTGATGGAAGAGCTACCGAGACTATTGGAGCAGCTGAGGAAGGAGCACTTCTATCTACTAGACTTGGACATAACACAGGACTTTGCTGGAATATTCAACAAGGATGGGATGTGTGACTTTCTAACTACAAATCATTGTTTCTGCTTCCAAGGAGAATATAAAGAAGACTATAATGTGATAGTGGATAACAACAAAACTGTTGGGATTGATTGTTTGACTTGGGTTTATAGTAATCTGAGGGTGGAAATTTATAATAAGTTTGTATGTCAAATCACAAGCCCTGGTGTGAACAAGCAGTCAGGTAACCATATTGTATACTTTATTGCCTGTCCAGATACAAGATTACGGGAAACCTTTACCTCTGATGCAGCCAAAATGCATGGTATTACACGTTTGGAAGCTACAATCTATAACTACAGTTTAGCAAATAGAGACAATAGCAAAACCTTTGACCCTATTCAAGATAGCTTGTCACTTTTGAATGATAATAGAAATTATTCCCAAAATGCTCCAATTTACTCTGTGTCCTTGGCTAGAATGTGGACAAAACTGACAGATAATTTGAAAAATAGTTGCTGTTTGATCTATAATGATCTTCTACAGTATGTTTACTGGGGTAATAGCAATACCAAGAAATTGACTGGAGTGCAAGTAAAGCTCCCCACTGACCCACAACATAGAGATAAAATAATCTCTCATGTCATTTCTGCATTCAGTTTCAATTTACTACCTATCAATTATGTAGAAATTTTCGAGGATGCATCCAACAAGAATAATATCAGTTTCTCACAAAAGTGCTATATTAAGAGTGGTGAGACATATTTCTCCAAGTCAACCACAGTTTTCTCTACCATATCCAAAGTTGTTGACCTAGATGAGTTGGGTCTTGTAGATACAGGTAACTTGATACCACAAGTCTTAAGGAAACAAGCAAACATTACCTGTAAGCTTCTTCCATACCCTGTCAAAGAGATACAGCCCTTGTCTCCCATTACTGTGCTATCAGCCAAGAAGCGTGAGCTGGAACTAGATGAAATTGATCTGAAACGGAGGAAAATTGAGTTTTTAGGAGCCACACAATCATTCAGGGAGCAGTATAAGCAGCTGGCAGAATTTGAGAAAGAAATACAAAATTTGAGAGAGGAATTTGAACTATATTTCCACTCACACTGGCTAAATTTTGATCTAAGTGGGGTGTATAATATGACTGCATTTACTGTGAATAATACTGGGAAATTCACATATGTAGGTGTTCTGGGGAAGGAAGATGGTTTGAAAAATGTCTACTATAAAAAAGGGGTACTATAAAAATGTTTTCTTCAAAGCAGTAGCCTAATATAGACAGTTCAGACGGGTTTTTTTGCACAATCCCCGAGAAATAAGGAAAAATTTTTGCGCAAATCCCCCTCCCCCCTCCCCCCTCCCCCTCCGCGCCCCCCTCTCCTTCCCCTCTCCTTCTCCCTCTCCCTCTCCCTCTCCCTCTCCTTATCTTATCTCCCAGTGAGGACGAGGGGGAGGGAAAAAGGGAAAAAAAAATTTCCCTTTGAGGGAAAAATTCCCTACTGTCAAATTAAAGTGAATCCATATTTCTACTGTCAAATTAAAGTGAATCCATATTTCTACTGACAGATTAAAGTGAATCCATCTAATGCTATACTGACAGATTAAAGTGAATCCATCTAAGGCTATACTGTCAAATTAAAGTGAATCCATCTAATGCTATATTGTCAAATTAAAGTGAATCCATCTAATGCTATACTGTCAAATTAAAGTGAATCCATCTTTATACTGTCAAATTAAAGTGAATCCATCTAATGCTATACTGTCAAATTAAAGTGAATGCTAAATGAGTGAATCTGTATAATGTCCCTTTGAGGGAAAAATTCTCTACTGTCAAATTAAAGTGAATGCTAGATGAGTGAATCTGTTACATCTTTATACTGTAAAATTAATACAATTGGTTTGCTTTCCACCCGACAGTTAAGAAAAATTTCACAAATTTATATTGAAATTTTCTATGTGCTGTACAAACCGCAGGCGTTGCTTTTTAAGTGTGCTCTCCGAGAATATCTATAGTAAATTTAGTACGAACAAGCATTCCAAAAATGGCTATAGATATCCTCAGACCTATATCACTTGGGGTATCAGCTCTATTGATGTCTTAACAGTGAGAGGTCAATGATCTGAGTTGATCTTTTACATTTTTTATCTGCAATGTCATACAAGCATTTCCAAAGTTCATCGGTATTTGTAACAATAGTTACATTTGCACTACAATAATGTAGATGACCTGTATCTAGTATGTCCAATAATTCGAAAATCTCAGATAAAATTGGAAAATGTACATTTTCTGTTTTTGTTAATGCTTGATCAACATCATCGCCTTGGAATCCTGTTGAAAATTTAATATTTTTTGCAATAGAATCAAATTCATTGAATGAAATTGACATCAAGAGGCGAGATAATTTTTTGAATTTAGCAAAGCTAAAACACTGCATGACCTCGATTATGTTATGAACAATAAAATTGATAAGGAAGGAATGTGCACTTAGCTGTAACAGAGTTGGCTCTGAGGGGCGTATCTCTTGATAAGGTCAAGCTGTAACAGTTGTGTCTGAGGGGGGCATTTCTCGCGTCCTCACTCAATCAAGTCTACACTGATACTAAACCAAAATGTTCGAGGAAATATCTGAATTAAAAAATTTCACTACAACAATACATCATAACTTCATCTTCAATTTTAATCAATTTATCTACAGACAAATTGTATGGACGGTAATAGCACAAATAGTCTCTTATATCGTTCAAATTAACTGTGCTTAGAAAAATAGCCTTTAATTGTTTCGCCAAACTATAATTTTCACTAGATGATTTCTGAATTGCACTTCCACACTCATCATACCAGTCTATGCAGTTTTTTAACCTCACTTCCAATTCGTTGTCAGCAGCTAACCACTTCGCCGGATCCATCGTTGTCGAGTAGTAAAACTATGTGTAGGCTGGCACTATTATAGATAATTAAACGGTCTTTCTTCATTAATAATTGTAGACAGACACACGTGCGAGCTTTATGCAGTCTCAGTGCATGCAAGCAATAAACACACTGTAATTCCTTTCCGTTGTAGAAGAATCCATATCGTGCAAAGTTTCTTTTCTGAGCATTCGTATACATAGGCGCCAATTTCATACTTTTCATACGTGTATTCTCGCACAAGAAATTATTTGTTTGATACATATTTTTAAACAGCAGAGAATTATAATGTTGGGCACTGTACAACGCACACCTTCCATCGGGTCTATACTTATGTATCTTACATGCATCATAACACCACGAAGTGGTGAAAAAGCTGAAATCGGGCTTGAGAAAGTCCTCCAGTATGCATTGTACGTTAGAATGCAATCTTCTCAAAAACTTTGCTTTCTCAGTTCCTTTTGTAAAAATTTTTTCATAACCTGCGAGGTATTCACGGATAATTGTCTCATTCCATTCCAAATCTCCATCGCTCCATTTTATTTTATGATAGTTACGTTCCAGCCATGTTACGTCGTTAAACAATTTTGTAGTCAATTCCATCTTTGGAAATGGTGATTTGAAATGAAATACAACATAATTATTGCTCTCATCGACAATAGCAAGTTCCTTTACAATAATTTGATTACAAGTTTGCTTAAACCAGTGAAGATCAACCGTAGCAATTTTCGTAGGTGTCTGCTTTTGCACTCCTTTCTGTTCCTCTTCACGTTTCTGTTCCTCCACCTCTGGCGCCCCCTCCTCCTCCTCCTCTCCCGACTTCTGGATTGGTGTACTGCTTCTCCTTGGTTCATAATAGAAATTTGTTGATTCAATATCGTAAAGTAGCGACGACTGAGCTTTGTCCAAAATATCAGAATCAAGATCACACGGATAGAGCGAGTTTGTGGCTTGTCCACCAAAATATCAGAACACAAGAATAGGACATGATTCCTGTTCAAAGGTAAAACTGATAATGGCTTACATTTGGTGCAGTACACACCTTATATAACCTGCAGTGATGCACTCTATCAACAAATTACTGAACTTCTTTCACCATGCTCGTGAGTGGCGTGTACTCCATCACACGATCGCTAATTAAAACGCAATACGCGGAAGTATTTGCAGGTACTGCACTATTAAATTCCATTTCAATACGAACATCTGTCGATGATTTCAAATGACTTGGTTGGTGTGAACAATCTACAACAATCAGCGGTGTTGATTCACAAAACATTTTAAAATCGATTTCTGTTCCGAGTTCGCTATTGATTGAATGATTATAATACGAGGTGCGAAATCCAGGAACATCCGGTATAAAACTTCCTTCTTACCTAGCAGATTTTCGTATGGATAATACTCACTATTCAAATATACTTTAACATTGTAAATATTACAGCTGTCAAAATTAGATATTGATTTTTTAATTTTATTCTTTCGATCAGTTTGAAATGCAATTATAATATATTTTGGAGTATCAAAATTCGATGTTGTGCGTACTGACCAAGAATGAACAAGTGAATTTTGCAAATTTGGTAATTCACAAATTTCCCAATGACGGAAACTTAATTTCAGTGGAGTGTCGGCATCGAGCAGTCTCAAAAATTTCAATCGCACATGATCTTCTAAAGTAATGTAGGGCATCCGCCATTGGAGCTTAGTAATTTTTACACTAACCTCTGTACCGGTTGCAGACTCAACGCAATTGAGGTCTGAGGGCGACCTCAATAATACAAGCTCTTGTTTCAAGTTTAAAATTATTCTTTGAAAATCTTCAAAAAATGGAAGGATTAATTTCAACGGCACACAGAAAGTGAATTTATTATCTGTTAGCTCATATCCTGCTCTATCAAAACCAGCTAAATGATATGTTTGTTTTATCAGATGCGTTCTTCACAAGAATAGCTTTAATTGTAGAAGTTAAACCAATTAATCTTGATTTGGAAATTTGTTGACCTGCTAATTCGTATTGTATTTCATCAAAAAGGTTGCCCACTATGTTACTGCTTAATTTATAGTCTGCCGCAATGGGCGCACCAGCCGGTTGAGTTGCCTCTCCTGCTACTGTAATCGCAGGCGCTGCCGGTTTTGTACAGCTCACCTTCCCTCAATTAATATAAGATTTGCAAGGTAAAGTGTACACATCCAATGAATTTATTCCAATTTGAGCTTCATCAGAGTTTTTATTTCTTGTCCTGAATAAACTGTATGTGTATAAACTGGAATTTGGTTATGTCATTATAAAACTGAAGCTCTGTCTCCACATCCAGAATATCACTATTGATGCGCCTGACATGTCGCCAATTAACTATAAAACCTAATCTTTCCAAAGTTCTCGCACTTTTAGCTGATAACGCCCTATTGCTTTTACTAGATGTTGTCGCTATCGCGACCTTTTCTCTAATGACTTGATTATGCGTACACATACTACGTGTACGCGGGTTGAAAATAAGATATCCCATTACTTTTGTTTTTCACGTATGTGCAGTCTAATTGTAATTGTATCTCCGCGGAAATCAATAAACGATCCATTCTGGTCTGTTACCTTTACATTAATAGTTTGAATTCGACGTGTATTCAAAGGTACATAAATAATTGGAGAGGGTACTTCATTTATTAAATAACCGCTAGGAACCTTTGGCAAAAATTCGTAGATTATATGTTTTTCTTTTCCGTTAAAGTAACTGCCACATGCTAAATTACATTCAACAAGAATACCATCAATGCTCGATATGTTAACCAGATGTTTGGAATAATGCCATTTATTTGCTTGTAAAACTACATTATCAAAACCTAGTATCTTAGCAATCGAATCAGAACGTGTTAAATCAATAGGCTTATCAGAATAAATTTCAATCTTCATAGTATTTGCATTTGCACGTATAATAAGTCTATTCTTCTTCTCATCATAGTTCAATTTATGCTTTATAGACTTTATAATATCCTCAAGCTCATATGCACCGGTATCCAACAAGATTAACTTATCACCATATTTGAAGCTAGAATTTGTTCCTTTGTTTACATTTGCTATACTATTGTAACTACAAATTAATCAGACCAATTTCCCATTCACTATTTTTGTCCAATTCTATAATTTCTTGTAAATGTTCGTAAAGGTTACTTGACTTTGATCTTAACGTTATAACGACCATCTTGTGTGTTCAACACAAACACTTAATTACAACTGATTTGCAAGAAACAATAACGTGAGATGACCACAAATATCACTATCAATGGTTCAGTGATCCAAATTATAAATATATTTACTCCATTTTCTTTTTTCCAATATTTGTCCAATTCGTATGGAGGTTGTAAATTTCCAATTGGATCAAAATACCATACATTAGAGCCAACTTTCTTATATGCAATCCAGTGTGTCCCCGGTTGGCTGTGCTTGTCCAAATTCACGATCGCATTTTCGTTTTTTAGAATTTTTTTGGGTAATGCATCTAGCATATATATTCCTCTTAAACGAATTTGTAATAAGCTAGCCCAATCCATTAAATCATAGTTACTCAATTCTCCTTCAATATTCATGGTTTTTTCTTGCTCTTCTTTGACCTCTTCTTTGTTGTTCTACGTTTCTTAACTTGAGGGAATAAACTCACACCATATGATGATGGTGGGGG
>NW_024094350.1:0-9604 GCF_014356525.2 Nilaparvata lugens
TCAACACAGTACAAGAATCTTACGAACACGATTCATGGGAAATTAATTGAACGTGTTGGAAATACATTGAATATGAGATTGATTACAGATGAGAAGCGATTATATTGAATTATACTCTTGATGGTAAGCATGAAAAGTGTCAAATATCCTAATGGATCAAAAATTTGTGCTAAAGTTGATAAAATTTTTCGTTCTGTAGCTAGATTGGATGGAACCTTTACCCTGTAGAAGAGGTAGTCACCAATTGGATATCACTGGAAGCCAAGAATCTTAGTGGTTTCAGAATCTTAGTGGCTTTAAGAATCTTAGTGGTATCAGACTCCAAAGTAAAATCTTTTGCTTCAATAGCACAATGCACAGGAGAGAGATTTGATAGAATGGCAGGATGATTGCTGGCCCACTTCCGCAATTCAAATTGCCATTTGCTTAACAATTCAGAAAGCTCGGACTGCAGTTGCTTGACTGCTTCCACTGATGGGACTGATGTGACTATATCATCCATGTCAGTAGAAAACCGTAAAGCTTCAGAGGCTGCAGGGGACCTTTGTCCTTCATCTTCAATTAACTGATGCAAGGTACAAATAACAAAAAATGGCAATGATGATACACCATAGGACACAGTTGTTAGAGTATACTCTTTCATTTCTTCTCTATCATCAGCTCGCCAAAAAATCCATTGGAAGTCATGATGTTTCGTATTCAACAAGATATTCCTATACATTTGTCCAATATCACAAACAATTGCCACCTCCTGAGATCAAAAACTCAACAATAGACTTGAAATATCTAATTGTAGGCTGGGCCCAATGTGGAGAATCTCATTCAATGAAGGACCATTTTCAGTTTTCATTGAGGCATCAAAGACTACCCGAAATTTACTGATATTTCCATCCCCTGTTATATGACAAATACAATGATGAGGAATGTAAATATTGTATTTTGTTTAGTTGACTGGTTCAGGTGCTAGCACCATGTGCTTTTGTTTCAAGTAATCCTCAATAAACTCATTATACAACTGTCTCAATACAGGATTTCTTGATAACCTACATTTCCAATAGTATAAATCTTTTCAAGGCTAATTCTCAACTCTCATTTAATAATTTTGGTGTTTCCTTGAATGGTAATTCTACAATGTATCTACCAGTATTCAAACGACAAACAGTTGATTCGTATATCTCTTCACAGGCCATTTCACTTTCTGATAATTTTTTTGTCATAGGTGACTCTTCTACGGTCCAAAATCACTTCACCAACTCTTCTAAATTATCATTGGAATACGTGCACAGATTATTTGTGATAGTACAACTCTTCTCTGATACCTTACTCATCAGGCAGTAGCCCCATACAGTTTCTAGGGCAGATGGTGTACCCGCTGGAGGCAATCACCTTTCTTCCAGTCAGAATGAAGGGGAAGTATTCAGCACCCAATAAAATATCAACCACCTCTGAAAGGAAAAATTCAGGATCTGCTAGATTCAGTCCTTCAATATGTGTCCAGTACGCCTTTCTTATCTGATTTGTAGCTGCTATCTTGTTGACTACCAACGCGGTAACTTTTAATGGAGGGGAGTTCGGTGTTTCAAATTCACAGTTAGTGATTTCATCTGCTACTTCCAATTTAGTATCAGATAAGTTGATAATCTATAGATTGGCAAACTATGTCTTTTTTTCACCACTAAACCCAGTTTTTTCATGCATCGCTTTGTAATAAATGACTTGGTGCTTGCACTATCCAATAATACTTAGACTGTATGATAATTGCCTTGATTATCTCGAACTCCCATTCTAACAGTTGATAACAATACTACGGAACTCTTTACATTCGAGAAAACTTTCTTAGCTGTGTCAGTAACAAATGTTTGAAGGCTTTGATCAGCGGTGTCGTGCACATCTACCTTGTTCATTTGTTTATTACCGACCAATGTGTTGGTGTTTTCAACAGGCAGCTGTCTCGGCTCTAAATGGAGGAGCAAAATGATGATGCGAATTACAGTGACTGCACAGCTTCCTTCTTCTACAATCTCTAATAAAGTGCCCAGCCAATAAACAGCATATACATAGTGTCCATTCTTTTACAGGTTTTAATTTATCAGATGGTTTGAGATTCAAGAACACTACACAATTTTCCAGTTTATGAGAATTATTACATTCAATACATTTCAGCTCATCTGATTTCGATTTAACAATCAGAGCTGAAGCTTTGTCATTTCCCAAACTGCTTACATGAGGAAGCTTCTGACGATGTAGATGACCCCAATAAATCAGTGGATTTGGTAGCCTCCAAAATTACAGCTTCATCATTCAAAATATTTGGAAGTTTTTCAATTTGGATACTGTTCCATTTCTTAGCAGTCTCTGCCACTTCTCTCTTAATTCTTCAGTCATTTTTTTATGCAAGACAAATCAATAACGGAATTGACCAGTCGTTAACTGGATGACCAATTGGTTTTAGTGCGGAAATATACTCAGCTAAATGAGTGATGAATTTTCGTTGCAAGTCTGGTTGCTTATTAACTGCTGGTATATCAAAAATTGCTTGCAAGTATGCGTCAGTCAGCTTGTATGAGTCATTGTAGTGATTCAATAATATTTTCCATGCCTCAGCATAATGATCACTTGTCAATGGGACTACAGAAATGACTGACAGTGCATCGCCTCTCAGTACAGACTGAAGATACATATGTTTTTGTATGTCAGCAATTTCACTATTATTATGAACCGTGACTTCGAATAAATCTTTAAATTGACTCCAAATTTTCAAATTGCTGTCTGTCTGTAGTTTTCTGCTCGTAAGCAGGTCCTTCTATATGGCAGCAGCCCTCCACTTTCTTCTATTCTCTGCCAGTTGCTTCGTTGCATAGTAGCTCATCCCCTCCTTGATGTCATCCAACATTTTGTATCTTCTTCTCTCTCTTCCTCTTCTTCCTGAATGGTCCCCTCCATGGCATCCACCAACAAGCATTGCCGTCTCATCCAATGTCCCAGCCATCTCCTCTTTCTTCCTTTATCACATCCAGCAGACTCCTTCTTTCCCCAACCCTCCTCAACACCTCCTCGTTTGTAACTCTACAATCCCTCCACTGATCCCCTCCATCCTTCTCCATATCCACATTTCCAATGCCTCAAGCCTCCTCTCATTCTCCTTTCTCAGCGTCCAAGTTTCTGCACCATACAGTGCCACACTCCAAACATAGCACTTTATTAGCCTTTTCCTTAGTGTCTTGTCCAGTTGGCTACAAAGGATTCTCTTTTTCTTAATTTTGCTAGTGACTTGTAGTCTATAGAATAAGATTCAATCGTTAGTAAAGTGCTACTCTCCTGCATTTCAAATCCACTGTTTTAATACTTTGCTGTCAAAAGTCATTAAAAGAAGCTTAGGTAGGGCAACTGACGAGATATTCCCAGTTGCAGGTGGAGAAGCTACATTGGAAGAACTAATATTCAAATTTGTTTAAGTGGATGTAAGGTTTCAAGAATAGCCTTGACATTGAAATACATCTCATCAAATTCGCTCATCAGTGTTTCAAGCTCAGTTGTTTCCAATCTAGGATTTTGTTTGTTATAGTAGCTCTGCATCTTATCTATTATATCATTGAACTCCACCTGGTGGTGATTGATATGCTCACCCATAACTTTCAACAAATTCTTCATTTTTTTATTTTTCGGATCCTTTTCAACAGCTTTGGCAATTTCATTGATCTGTTTTATTTTACCAATTAATGCATCTCTTTGAAATGTCAAGTCTTTGATAACACCCATAGTGAGGCGATAACAGTGAGCGCTCGTCAAGAGAGAGAGTGAGACAAAGAGCCAAACAAGAATAAGAGGGAAAACACAAGAGCAGGCGACACAATGAAGTAGTGTAATGAACAATGGCTAGCTTATCTAATCATACAAGCCAAGCCAGCACTTCAACTTATGCTTGGTAGAGAATGATCGGTTATGAGGCTAATAATACCATATCGATACTCATTGGAACAAACAATAACTGCTATTAATAATGAAGTAACGACAATAATCAATGCAAATAACTTTGAAAAAAGTAACAGTTCCAGTTACTGTTACAGCTAGATGAAGTATAAGTCTTTCTCTACTTATCTACACGAACATGCCAGTTCAGCCTTGTAGCACCAATGCAACAATCTTAGGCAATAATACTACGACACAATTATTCACGAAAAGTATTACTTGTTCTACTCAATTTTCAACTTAAATTGAGCCCAAATTTCTTAAGTATATCACAAATAAACCGTATATTCATCTACGATGACAAAAACAAACCATATACACAGAAAAACCAAGAATAAAATAAAAAATGACAAACCCATTAGACGATATTTCAAACTTATGTCCTATTCAAATTTGATTAACAAATCAATCCCGGACGGTTGGACCATGTTTATTTGACAGAGGCTGGCTCAAACAGCACTCTGGTTTGTGGAATGTATCAATTACATCAAGAACATTTTGGAGGTTGTCTGGCATTGGGTAGCAAGTTAAACAATTAAATGGCTAAGTGCACAATAACATAGGCCTACCTCCATGTCCAAATCCTCCTTGCTTCAGGATCCAGGGTCCAGATCACGATACGAGATGAGACAACACTTGGAATAAATCACTTTGCACAAATCGACATTACGAGGAAGTGAGCTGTTCAATTGGCTGGCAGTCAGCAACTGGCGCAATTATGCTATGCGCATCACCCTTCAATTGCCCCCTCCACCACACATTGCCAGACAACAAAGGGGAACATTGATATAACATCCGAACAGAAGGAGTAAAATTACTTTGAAAAACTAACGTTTCCCCGCCGATTAAAAAATAAGAAACAACTCTTCTAAATTTTTAAATGAATTCTGTCATGAATTTTATGAATATCATAATATTATGTTTTAGACTAAAAGCACGTGGACTAAAATTCACTACTGTCCTGACTAAAATTCAGAAACCTGTATTACTCATCAATCAACTATTGTTAATATTATTCATTCATATTGATTCAAAATATTCAAATCCATTGATGAATATAAATATTTTTGCTATTATTACTGGGTTAGCTCTACTTAGTTCTATTGTGCAGTAATAAGAAATAATATTATAAGTCATTGGAAATGACTGTAATATTATCATTTTTCTATCATCAACACAATAGCATCAGCATCGCGAGGCTACCCTGGACTATTTACTGTAAATTAAATAATTTACATGTATTTATTTTAATGAATAATAATATATTCATTTTTATTGCTTACTAATTGTACCAAAAAATATAATAGTGTAGCTTATCACTTATTTTACCATTCAAAAGCATATTTTGATCATATGATGACGTCTGTACAGCATTTTCGAGGGTAAATTGATTTTTATTTTGGTGAATACCTTCAGAGGTAATTCAAAAAACATTAATAAAGCTTGAAACATCAACTTTTCTTCACTCGGATGCCTCTCAGACCACTTCCAAGGCTTTTGCTAACCGCCTGTTAGAATCACTAATCTAGATAGATATTTATAAGGATAGATTTTTGTTTTTTATTGTATTTGCCATCTAATTTATTGAATTTTTGCTCGTAAAAGACTTGTTGCAAAAATTCCTTTGAGGTATCTATAGTTGTCAATTCACTTGAAATGCATTGATATATTAGTTTCCTGTTTCAATACCAATAATACCAGGGCACCGAGCTTCGCTCCAGAGTACAAAAGCATAGAAGCATGGAAGCATAGTTTATGATATTTATTCATCAATACACAAAACAATTCTTTCAATTAATTGAGGAAGGACCAACAGGCACAGCTCAAACTGTGTCTTCCCCTAATTTTAATGTATACACTATCAATACGGTAGTCCAAAATGTAGGTTATAATATTTTCCATGGCCTACACTTTTGAATCCCAATTCAATATTCATTGAAAAAACTTGCATCTTCACACTTCATACATCTAACATTTTAAGTTGCAACCTCTGTTTGTGGTCAACCGTACAAAAACAGTCGGATGGAAACAGATGAGTACCTCTTCACCCCCCCCTCACGACCGCTAAACGTTGCCATTCGTCAGGAGTATAATAAAAATTATAGTCAGTTGTGGACAACGTTGATCACCTCTAATTTCATAACGTTGCATGTAATCTCATCGGACTATTTTCGTACGGTTTTACTGCTGAAGTAACAGAGATTGCAACTGGAAATGAGAGATGTGTAAAGACGGATGTTTTATCAATGAATAACCTTCCATGGCAGCTATTAAACAATATGGGTTCTTCGGAAGTATTTTTATGTAATGAATTTCATCCAAAGGCGTCTTTAACGCCTATGCGATTTCCATGTTTCAATGATCGGCCACCATTTTTGAATACAGAGTGAGATATAACTTCAACTTTTCTTCCAGTTTTACTTTCCTGAACGAGTTCTTTGAATTTATATAACATAAAGTGGGTGTTACATTTGGAATGTTCGAGTTTTGAAATTGACAATGATCAATGTATAGTAAAACACTCATCCATAACTACATTACAGTTAATACATACATTACATTATAGTTACTAACATTATGAGTAAACAGCTCAAAGTGATCTCGTGATCCATTCCTCAAATCTTCTTTTTTTTGCAGCAATCAAATAATGACCGAAGTGCCTAACCCCAAGCCCTTTGAGAGGTGGTAAGCAGATGGGATCAAACATGACAGAGTGTCACCTTCTCGCCATCATCCATTGTCACATCGTCTACTTGATAACTCTCTAGAGAATATTATCAAGTAGTCGGTGACAACCGATCACCACAAAAACTGTTTCTAGAGGTGATAATGAAATCACCACAAAAACTGTTTCTAGAGGTGATAATGAAATCTTTTGGTACTCATTGCTAGCACACAAACTTAGGTTTTGCTGGCAACGCCATTAAATTTCAGTTAAATTTTATTTTTATTCTGTATAAGTATGAAGTATTGTTTTATTCATTATTGTTATCTTCATAATGGCAATAAATTATTTTTGATTTGATTTGATTTTGTCTGTCAGGATGACCAGTAGACAACCAGACATCTGCCCATCACAACACGCCTTTTTAATAACGTTTGGCGAGATTGGGCTTGTTGTTTGTCGGCCAATGCGAGGCCAACTCATAAAACTATGAAAAAGTAATTCGAATTATATCTCACGTGTATTGAAGTGGGTTAACTTGATCCTGAAGGAGCTGGGTCACATTTGTGCCAATTATAAGACTGTCACCGGATAATCCAGTCGGTTTGGAAAAGAGTTTGCCAGGTATCAAGTTCTCTCCATAAGGTATTTCCTGAACCAATCTCTCCTGAACAGCCAATCTAAAAAAACATCAAAGAGGTCTTATCAGTCATAAAATCATAGATATAATATGTATATACGAGTTGGTCCAGGCAATGAATGCTCAAAAAAGATATAGAGGGAAAAACACAATTTTTGATCTCGCAGCTCTTTTAATAATAGTAAGGGGGTAAACATATTATCGAAAGTCCTCACTCCTACGCTGTGCTAAGGGGGTTGGGGTGGTTCAAAAGTACCATATTTTGTTTTTTGCATAAAACTCTATCTCCTTTAGTTCTCGAGATATTCATTTTTAAAAGTGTGAAATCTTAGAAAAGACAGTATTTTCCTTCCAACTTTTTGTACTTTAAGGGTTTATTACTCAACAACAATGAGTTGAAAAAATAAGTACTTAAAGTTGGGTTGTAGAGGTTTCAATCCTCTGTAAATTTATGTATTATTTTACCATTTTATGCTTTCCATCAACAATTGTTATAGCAGCTTCAGTGTTGAGTGTTAAATTGTCAATACAGCAACAAGTGTCAACTTGTCAGTACTCCACCTTTAGCACATGGGTTAGTGATGAGGATTTTCAACATGTTCAGCTCCTAACAGCTAGTCTTGATGAAGCTGCAGAGTCAAAAATTGTGTTCCAGATATTGTGTTCAAATTACATTGTAAAATGATCAATTGTTGCTGTATTGAGAATTTGACACTCAACGCTAAAGCTGCTATATCAATTGAAGGAAATCATACTAGTAGTTCTGTGAACAGTAGACCTCACGCAGTATTCTTATCCACAAGTACCTGATCGAAACTATAGACCTTATGGAAATACAGTAATAGACTGGCTTCTCCACACATCTGTGTAATCACTTGTCAGCTGATTTATGATGAATAATTCTATAGTCTGATTTTTACGGTAATATTGGCGTATGAAGGAGGCTCCTTTTCCCTTTTATATTATCCTTGAAATGCAAAATTTCCAAAAACCTTGTATATACGTCGACGCGCAATTTAAAAAGGAACATGCCTGTCAATTTCATGAAAATGTATTACCGCGTTTTGACGTAAATGCGCAACATAAAAACATATAACATTTAAACAATAAGAGAACCAATCCGTCGACTTGAATCTTAGACCTCACTTCGCTCGGTCAAAAATTTAAAATAATGCATCAAATTAAGAGAATTGGACCTCTACAACCCAACGTTCAGTACTTATTTTCTCGATGTATTGTTGTTGCGTCATAAGCCCTGAAATTGCAAAAAGTTGGAAGAAAAACTGTCTTTTCAAAGATTTCACAATTTCAAAAGCGAATCACAAAACTCTACAAAACAGAACTTGTGGAAATTTATCTAGCTTCATTTTTGTTAGTTAGGCATGCCGATGAAATGCATTGTTCTCAAGATACATGCGTGTAAGCCAAAATGGAAACGCAACTTTCAAACACCCTCATCCCTTAAGCACATGGGTAGCCTAAAGGTGCATACAGACTTTTGCTCTGCTCCGCAATCGAAGAGCAGATCGATTGATGATCGACCGGGAGCAAGAGTGGAACGCGAGAAGAGCTAACATCTCCCGTAATGTTCATGATCGGAGCTCGGAGAAGTGCCGAGCGAGGGCGGAGCGTGTTGGAGGCGCATATATCTGTTTGCACCTTAATAAAAACCTTATGTTTATTGATCACATAAAATAATAAAAATCAATCAATAAATAATTGATCAATCAATTATGAATATTATGTTTATTACATTTATGTTTTATCATGGAAGGTTATGTTTGTCAATGTGTATTTTCTGTGTACAGTAAATTGTTCCAGTTCCAATCATAAATTGTTCCATCATGTGACTAGTGCAAAATGTTCCCAGGCAACGCCATTTCAAAATCGTTGGTTCAAGCTTTTAGCGCGCATATATAAGTTTTATTTACACTCAACTGTGTCGTTTACTAGCTGCATGATGAAGAAAGGCTGTTTTACCAGCCTACCGTCTAGAAAGTGTAAATTTCTTTTATTCCATACTCTCAAATTTTCTATCGAGAAAAATTCATTTAATGAATTTATAAACAAGGTTATCAAACATCATTTGTTGTAAGTATTTCATGCTATGGTAAACAACTATCAGTGCATTGTGCAGAGAAGCAAGCAGACTACAATAATCACCAATTAGAGCTCAGATAGTTGGAACCTGTTGGAACTGTACCAGGTCGGACATTTACCACACTTCGACTGTGGGCAGAAAGTTGGAGCTGGAACAGGATTCTGGAACAGAATCTGTCAAAATTCCTCCCATGGAATGTGGAACTTTCTACTTGGTAAATTGTGGATCG
>NW_024094351.1:0-9009 GCF_014356525.2 Nilaparvata lugens
TTACTTCAATCCTCTCGCAACGCTCTCTTTCATTCTCTCTCTCTCTTACACACCTCTCATTTTCCCCTCACCCAGAATGCTTCTCCCTTTAACACACTCTTTCTCCTCTCTTTCTCCCACTCACTCACTCACTCTCTCTCACTCTCTCTATGTTTATGTCCAACTCCAATCCTCCCGCAACGATCTCTTTCACACTCATTTTCTCACTCTATTACTCATCCTCGCATTCTTCCCCTCCACACACTCTCTCACTCTCTATCTATCTTTATCTCTTAATCCAATCCTTCCACACCGATCTCTTTCACTTTCACTCTCTCTCTCTTACTCATCCTCTCATCCATACCTCTCTTCACACACTCTTTCTCACTCACTGTTCTCTCTCTACTGCTAAGAACTGTGATCTCATGAAAACTGCTTACAACTCACTAACATTCGACGGCTCATTTCTATTCCCCTTTTGTTTGCCGGAGATATTTTATCGGCAGCATTACTTGTTATTCCTCGCCTTAATTATTCTTATCTCTGCTAAAAAGAGCGGTTTAATCATCGCTCAAACTACGTTTAATTTACTCTCGTTCAACCCTCGTTTTATCAACGATTTATTAATTTACCATCGTTCAACCCACGTTTTATCAACGATTTATTAATTTACTCTCGCTCAACCCTCGTTTTATCAACGATTTATCAATTTACCATCGCTCAACCCATGTTTTATCAACGTCTTATCAATTTACTCTCGCTCAACCCACGTTTCATTAATTTAACATCGCTCACCCACGTTTTATCAACGATTATTAATTTACCATCGCTCAACCCATGTTTATCAACGTCTTATCAATTTACTCTCGCTCAACCCACGTTTCATTAATTTAACATCGCTCAACCCACGTTTTATCAACGATTTATTAATTTACCATCGCTCAACCCATGTTTTATCAACGTCTTATCAATTTACTCTCGCTCAACCCACGTTTCATTAATTTAACATCGCTCAACCCACGTTTTATCAACGATTTATTAATTTACCATCGCTCAACCCACGTTTTATCAACGATTTATTAATTTACCGTCGCTCAACTCATGTTTTATCAATGATTTATCAATTTACCATTGTTCAACCACTGTTTTATAATTTACCATCGCTCAACCCATGTTTCATCAACGATTTATTAATTTACCATTTTAACCACTGTTTCATTAATTTACCATCGCTCAACTCACGTTTATCAACGTCTTATTAATTTACCAACGCTCAACCCACGTTTTATCAACGATTTATTAATTTACCATCGTTCAACACGTTTTTATCAATTTACCATCGCTCAACTCACGTTTTATTAATTTACCATCGCTCAACCCATGTTTTATCAACGTCTTATTAATTTACCATCGCTCAACCCACGTTTTATCAATGATTTATTAATATACCATTGTTCAACCAACGTTTTATTAATTTACCATCTCTCAACCCACGTTTTATCAACGTTTTATTCATTTACCATCGTTCAACCCACGATTTCTTAACGATGAGTGCAACGTTTGATTTGAGTTTCAGTGTTTGACTAATTCTGTTCAGCTCGGCCGGATTTAGTTGTTTCGTTTGAAGATCTAATTGGCTCTATGTTGAGGTCCACGTTATAATAGCAGTGAAGAAAGATAGCAGAACAACGTTGTCGACCCTCTGTCTTGTCAATGCCTTATAGACGGTAGCTGATACAGGTTTATTGATTTAATATTTACTGGTCATTCTCGTTCAAAATAATCAATTATATTCTATTATGCAAAAAATTATATTTTTAATAATTTCATAATAGAAATGGAATATTTTGTTATATTAATTATCAATTCTACATTGTTAAAAGACGATCTGGCAACAGAGGAAAGCTAGAATGAGATAGCGCTATCCGCTTTGTTGTATGATAGACAAGGATAGCAACACCAATGTTGATCAAACACTGTCATTATAACGTGGACCCCTCTATAATACTTTCGATAATACACTGATATATGTGGGAAGTTTTGAGTCCCAATGTGTCTCAACCTAATATTTCAACTTTTGTTTACTAATCAAGTGGGTAATTGAAGTCCTAAAACTCATTTTTTTATTAATGTAATAATTTTATTTTATTGTTCAAATACTATAAATTCATGTTTTCATTAATCTCAGCTTTAGACTAAGAGCTTGTCTCACGATACAAGGTTTGATCGTATAGAGAGGCACAGATTAGATCTTTTTACGAAAAAAACCATATACAGAGGTAAGAAGTGTTTTGTAAAGTTACCAAGCAGTCTCCAATATTAGAAGATCCAAGAATGTTTGCAAGTATCTAAGGGAATATCTGGTCAAATTGTCGCTGTATTCGTTTCAAGAGTTTAACATTGATTTTGACGAAACGTTTTGGCTATACTAGGCTAGCCTAGTTATTTTATATCTATATATATTTAATTTATTGACACTGTTCCACTGAATTTCTCACATCTGATGATAAAGACTATTTTTTATTCTATTTTATTCTAGCTATGCTCCTTTCTCATGACTTTGTCAATACATGTATTATTGTAAACGACGATAAAAAAATCGATTTGATTCTAACTCACAATTTAACTAGCCTACTTTAGCTGTACTCTACTATAGTTTAACTGTACTCAACCTACTAACTTCAATTCTCTCATTAGTTGATTCTACCTTACTCGCCCCAATATTTCCCAAATCGCCTACCTTAGCAGAACTTGCGATTTACCCCCGTTATCGGGTCTATTTACATTGTACACTCATTAGTGCCGGTGAAATAGATCTGCAACCCTATCGGTAGCCTATTATCGGAACGGATTAAGTCAGCATCTTGGACAAAATTATCTTACGGGTCCCTGTAGGGTGGAAAAGAGATAGGGTGATCACTGTCCCTGGTCGAGAGAGGAAGAGAAAGTAACGTTGGGACATTGGGACCGAGAGAGGAAGAGGGACTATCGTTACTTGTAGAGTGAGAGAGAAAGAGATAATTGTTCGTTGTAGGGTAAAGAGATAGAGAGATTCCTGTACCTGATTGTGAGAGGGAGAGAAAGTTACGTTGGGACATTGGGAGCGGGAGAGGAAGAGGGACATCGATACTGGTAGAGTGATAGAGAAAGAGATGATTGTTAGTTGTGGGGTAAAGAGATAGAGAGATTACTGTACCTGGTTGTGAGAGGGAAAAAAAGTTAAGTTGGGACATTGGGAGTGAGTGAGAAAGAGAGACATCGTTACTGGTAGAGTGAGAGAGAAAGAGATAATTGTTCGTTGTAGGGTGAAGAGATGAAGAGATTACTGTACCTGGTTGTGAGAGGGAGAGAAAGTTTTGTTGGGACATTGGTTGATTGATTGATTGATTGAGTACTTTATTTATGTAGATTACAATATATACTGGCTTATACACTTATATACAATAGCTTACAATACAGCAAAATTATAGATGAATTTACATATATAGACTAAGAAAATAATTATTGAACTGTATATGATATGAAAAAGCAGTTTGTAAATAATAACTCTAGATATAATCATATTGTTATGCATCTACATAAATTGGCGGAGCTTTGGACATATCAATGTCCATTCTTCGGAAAGAATATTAAAAATATCCTCCCCACTAACTCTCTACCAAAAGTATTGGGAGTGAGAGAGAAAGAGATTATGGGTCCTGGTAGAGTGAGAGTAAAAGAGAGATCACCTTTCCTGGAAGAAATGATTGATTGATTGATTGAGTACTTTATTTATGTAGATTACAATATATACTGGCTTATACACTTATATACAATGGCTTACAATACAGCAAAATTATAGATGAATTTACATGATATAGACTAAGAAAATAATTATTGAACTGTATATGATATGAAAAAGCAATTTGTAATATAATAACTATGGATAATAATCATATTGTTATGCATCTACATAAATTGGCGGAGCTTTGGACATATCAATGTCCATTCTTCGGAAAGAATATTGAAAATATCCTCCCCACTAACTCTCTACCAAAGAATGAGAGAGAAAAAGAGACTACTGTCCCTGGAAGGGTGAGAGAGAGGAAGAGCTTACCGTTCCTGGTAGAGTTAGAGAGGAAGAGAGATTACAGTCCCTGGAAGTGTGAGCGACAAAAAGAGATTACTGTCCCTGGAGGGGTGAGAGAGAACGAGATAATTGTCCATGGTAGGGCGAGAGTGAAATAGATTATTCTCCCTGGTTGAGAGAGGGAGAGAAAGTTACGTTGTGCCATTGGATCTCAGAGAGAAATAAAGATAACCGTCCCTGGTAGAGGGAGAAAGGAAGAGATAATTGTCCCTGGTAGGGTGAGAAAGAGAGGGACATAGGGTTTGTGTGCTCAACAAATGTCGGAAGGGAAGGTATCCGGTTTGTAAAGTTCACCTGGGATCCCTCCTTAGCACCAATGTTGCCCAGTTTACTTAGGAACAAGAGCAAAGGTCGACAGTTGCTGAGTCAGTTGCAAGTTACATCGATTTCCAATGCCACCCATCCACAGGTCTTGCTAGTATTTATCTTGGCCCGTGGTCGATTTGGAGTCGCTCCAATGTCTGGTTACAGGACCACTCTATATGACCACCACTCGTTGCTACATAGGACCACTCTATAGAACTAACACTCGTTGCTACATAGGACTATCACTCGTTGCTATGTAGGACCACTCTATAGAACTATCACTCGTTGCTACATAGGACCAGTCTATAGGACTATCACTCGTTGCTACATAGGACAACTCTATTTATAGTGAGGTCCACGTTATAATGGCAGTGTTTGATTAGCGATGGTATTTCAATCTTATTTCATTTATTTATGGAGACAACAGGTTACCACAAATGTGGCTCCTTCACAAATACAACAATACAAGATTATTATACAATGAGCAATGTAACTTACAATTGCAATATATTATATTGTTCATTATATTGTTTGTGCTAACCTAATAAATGAATAAATATTGTTAAAAAACACTGTAGAAATACAATAGATGGAAAAAATAGATATATACAAGAAAATTATTATAAAACAGAATATAGAAATGAAAAGATTCTAAAATTAAAACAAAAATTTAATGTTACAAAGGATGTATAGAATTGCTATCCTTGTCTATCATTCAACAAAGTGGATAGCGCTATTCCTTTCTCGCTTTGCTCTGTTGCCAGATCGTCTTTTAGCAATGTAGGATTGATAATTAATTAACAAAATATTCCATCTTGATTATGAAAATTTATTATGAAATGGTTGAAAAATAAAATTTCTTGCTTGATAGAATAATTATTGATTGTTTTAGACGATAATGAACATTTAATATCACATCAATAAACCTGTACAAGAAAGAGGATCAGCAACATTGTTCCACTATCTTTCTTCACTGAAATTATAACGTGGACTCTCTGTACCACTCGTTGCTCTATAGAGTGAGGTCCACGTTATAATGGCAGTGGCGAAAGATAGGGGAACAACGTTGCCGATCCTCTGTCTTGTCAATGCCTTCTGTACATGGTAGCTGATACAGGTTTATTGATGTACGATAAACTGTTCAATCTTGTTTGAAATAATAAATCATATTTTATCAAGTAAGAAATTATACCTTTCAATAATTTCATAATCAATTTACATAATAAGGATGAAATCAATTTTAATTATTAATTCTACATTGTTGAAAGACGATCTGGCAACAGAGCAAAGCGAGAAAGAGATAGCGCTATCCACTTTGTTGAATGAAAGAGAAAGATAGCAATACCATTGCTCATCAAACACTGCCATTATAACGTGGACATCACTGTAGGAACACTCTATAGAACCACTACCCGTTACTCTATATAGGACTACTCTATAGGACTTCCACTCGTCGCTCTATATAGGACTACTCTATAGAACTACCACTCGTAGCTCTATACAGGACCACTCTATATGACTACTACTCGTCGCTCTGTCTAATAGGACTTGGACGCCGCTGGAAAAGAGGGGAAGGAAGAGAGAGAGGAGTGGGGAGAGGAACACGATGATAAGGGGATGTTTTTGGAGAGGTTACGAGGTCTCAATCGGAGACGTTGATTAGCCCCTGATCCTCAGTTGTTTGCTAACTCTTAGGACAGCTTTTACAGCGGTTCGACAACCTTTCTTTCGGTCTTAGTGGACACAGCACATTACAGAAAAAACACACCCAGATCTGTTGTAATTCCCGATTACTGTTTGATCCAATTTTCATTTCAGTGATAAATGATTGAATCCTCAATCAATAATACATTCTTATTTAATGATTGAATTCCTATCTCGGACTCTTGAAATGTTATTGACCGAGCGAAGTGAGGTCTAAGATTCAAGTCGACGGTTTGGCATTCTCTTAATGTTTAAATGCTTGAATGTTAAAATGTTTATATGTTTATATGTTTTTATGTTTATATGTTTATATGTTTATATGTTGATATGTTTATATGTTTATATGTTTATATGTTTATATGTTTAGATGTTTATATGTTTTATATTTTAATGTTTATATGTTTATATGTTTATATGTTTATATGTTTATATGTTGCGCATTTACAGCGAAAAGTGGTAATAGATTTTTATGAAATTTGACAGGTATGTTCCTTTTTCAATTGCGCGTCGACCTATATACAAGGTTTTTGGATTTTGCATTTCAAGGATCATATAAAAGGGAAAAGGAGCCTCCTTCATACGTCAATATTAGAGTAAAAATCAGACTATAGAATTAATTATAATTATTCATCATAAATCAGCTGACAAGTGATTACACAGATGTGTGGAGAAGCCAGTCTATTGCTGTATTTCCATAAGGTCTATAGTTTCAATCAGGTTCTTGTGGATGAGAATACTGCGTGAGGTCTACTGTTCACAGAACTACTAGTTATAATTTTTCTATAGTGAGGTCAACGTTATGATGGCAGTGGAGAAATACTTTGCCGATCCTCTGTCCTCCACTGCCATTCATAGAATATGATATATATAATAGAATATAATATCATTGAATCATTGAATAATAAATATTTTCTCAGCGAATAGAATATTATCGATTATTTTCAACAAGAATGAACAGTTGCCATTACACCAGATACACCGGTATCAGATAATATCAATAATATTTTATTCGCTAAGAAAATATTTATTCTTCAATGTTCTAATGACACATTTTTACTTTCCTTGCCCTATTACCATAGGTAAGGAAAGTATTGCTTTCCGAAAAAAATTAAGGTACCCCAATTTCTAAATTTCTATACTTTCAAGGTCCCCTGAGTCCAAAAAGTGGTTTTTGGGTATTGGTCTGTGTGTGTGGTGTGGGTGTGTGTGTGTGTGTGTGTGTGTTGTGTGTGTGTTGTGTGTGTGTGTGTGTGTGTGTGTGTGTATATGAGTGTATTTGCGTCGTGTACACGATATCTCATCTCCCAATTCACGGAATGACTTGAAATTTGGAACTTAAGGTCCTTACACTATAAGGATCCGACACGAACAATTTCGATCAAATGCGATTCAAGATGGCGGCTAAAATGGCGAAAAATGATGTCAAAAACAGGGTTTTTCGCAATTTTCTCGAAAACGGCTCCAACGATTTTGATCAAATTTAAACCTGGAGTAGTCATTGATAAGCTATATCAACTGCAACAAGTCCTATATCTGTAAAAATTTCAGGAGCTTTGCCCCATCTATGCAAAGTTTGATTTTAGATTCTTAATTATCAGCCTTCATATACAATTTAAACAAAAAATTTCAAGTGGAAAAGATTGAGCATGAAAATCTCTGCAATTAATGTCCAGTAACATTTCCACCTAGAATTGAAAATAAGATTGAAATCCGGGAAAATGTGATTATTAAATTGCAAACTGTTGGCAACTGTTGGTTCTATTAAATCATTCACTACGAAGAGATAGCAGATATAGTGTGTTTCCAACGTTATTGACCTATCACCAGCTGTCTCATATCTTTGAATAGTAGACTTGAGATGCGCGAGTACAATAGCGTCAGGTGATCAATTTTCTTAACGGCAAGGAAAGTTGTGTGAGTGTGCCACACCAGATTTTTTTTTATAATTGATAAGAAATCCTTTGTTGATTAATTGTATTTCTACACCTTTAGAAAACGATCTGGCAACGTCGTGGAGCTAGAAAATTATGGTGCTCTCTGCTGTTGTTGGATGATAGACAAGGATAGCAAGACTATTTGAATCAAATACTCCTATTAGAACATGGACCCAACTAAAGAAATGGGTGGACTATTTTGTATTGCCATGATTTTGAAAATGGATGATTGATTGATATGTGGTTGATCGAAGTATCAATCTGATTGAGATTTATCAATCCACTCCAGATTAGCCATAGGCCCATACATCCATTAATAGAGAACGCCATAAAGAAGAAGAAATTAGTGAAGAATTGGAAAGTCGCACATAACCTTTATTTGGACAATTTATTTTATGAATTGGGATGAAAAGAAGTTTTGGACTGTAGTCTATTTCTTTGTCCTTGAGTTGATTGCAAATGATGAATGAGTAATAGTATATTTCGCACCTAGAGCAAAAAATGAGATTTTTCCGGCTCGAAATCGGTTTTCAAGTCCAAGGCCGTAGGCCGAGGACTAGAAAAGATTGAGAGCCGGAAAAAACATTTTTGTTCGTGGTGCGAACGCTATTTTTCGCCGCACACAAAAGTAACAATATATATAAAATAATAATAATTGTTTACTAAGCACTTCCGAAAGCAGAAGTGGAAGGTCATAGCTCTAGCAAATCTGAGGTAATCTGAATATCAGAAAATTGTCCAAGTATTTTTATTTTCATTCTGATTTGTCTAAATAACCTAAAAGATTATGTTTCAATTTAGTGTGGGAGTGTTGAGTTTATACTTTTTTATTCTTTCAAATGACAATAGGATGTTATTATTATAGATGTTTCAATTGATGATGAACACAAATAATTAAATTTTTTTGATCACCTTTCTTAGTTCCATGTTAGCGACTGGAAAGGGTACTCTTTTCGG
>NW_024094353.1:0-10007 GCF_014356525.2 Nilaparvata lugens
ACTATACAGAATATGAATTGAAATAAGTCGGTCAAGTAATTTTTGAGAAAATCGTGAAAAACATGGTTTTTTAGTCATTATCGCCATTTTTCTCATGAATATTACGGAGCTCCTGAAATTTTCCTAGAAATGAGACTTATGTCAGTTGATAGGACTTATAAATAGTTATCCATGGTATAAATTTGAAGAAAATCGTTAAAGCCGTTTTTGAGAAAACCTAGAAAAACATGGGTTTTAGTCATTATCCGCCATTTTTCTCAAGAATATTACGGAGCTCCTGAAATTTTCCTAGAAATAAGAATCATGTCAGTTGATAGGGCTTATGAATAGCTAGCTATCCATGTTATAAATTGATGAAAATCGTTCAAGCGGTTTTTGAGAAAATCGTGAAAAAATGGTTTTTCAGTCATTATCAGCCATTTTTCTCAAGTATTACGGAGCTCCTGAATTTTCCCAGAAATGAGACTCATGTCAGTTGATAGGCTTATAAATAGCTATATAGGTATGAATTTGAAGAAAATCGTTAGAGCCGTTTTCGAGAAAAACGTGAATAACATGGTTTTTAGTAATTATCCGCCATCTTGAATTGAATTTCATCGGATTTCTTATTGTCGGATCCTCATGGTATAAGGACCTAACTTAAAATTCAAGTCAATCGGTCAATTATGAATGGAGTTAGTGTTCACAGACATACACACATACACAATACACACACACACACATACACACACACATACCACACACACAGACCATACCCAAAAACCACTTTTTCGCCACACTTGGATGTAATGCTGGTTTACGTGCGTCATATGGTGGCCGAAAGTGATTGTTTTCCGACCAGGCCGGTAAAACTTTACGGCCCTAGGGCTGTAAAATGACCTTGAATAACAGCTGATTCTGATTTGATATGAACGGTTTACAAATAGTTTTTGAAACAGAATCAGTTTATGCTTCTAGAATTGAATAAAGTATTTTGCAATAAGATACTATCATTTCATTGGATGAATGAAATACAAATAAGATATTATAAACTACTCAAATTCAATTTTCAGAGTATAATAGAATCTAACCTCAAACTCATAGTACTGCGTTTATCACAAAACCTGGTGGATAGTTTTGGAACTACTTGGGCAATATCCATGGTGCTGAACGTTTTAACAAATAGTTTATGAAACAGAATCAGTTTATGTTCTAGAATTGAATAAAGTATTCTGCAGTAAATACTATCATTTTATTTGGATGAATGAAATAGAGGTAAGATATCTTCTTCTTCTATATAATAAGAGAGAGTGGGGTTGTGTTTGTTCGCATCAAAACATGTCAACTGTGGATTGCATACCGGAAAAACGGGAATGATTTAGATCTCCAAATTTTGAACATAGATTCTAAAAATATCAATCTCGTGCACCTGGAAGCCAAATTTCTATTTTCTTCTAGATTTTTCAGAATATTAATGTTCAAATTCATCTATGCTACCGTAGGCTAATTGAAGTTCCATAGCCAAAGTGTGTATTTTATCAGCAGGTTATAAGACTACCATTTACCAACGTCTAAGTAGCGCAGCGGTAAGAAGCTTGCTTACGGAGCGATGGTACATCGTTCAAATCCCCCGATGCTTCCATTTTTTTGTTCTTAATTTTTTCCCTCGAAACGTATTATTATCAATTATTTTTTGAAGGAATTTGTTTTCATTACTATTGAACTTGGATTTTATCAAATAATTATTTTCAATGTAAAATTTTGCCACCAGTACAAATGAATTGGACATAGTCTTCATGCTGTAGGCCTATAATTTATTGAATTTCAAAGAAAAACATGAATAGATCACATAAAATGAGTAATAATTTTTATTCTTCAGTTATAATGTAGGCTACTATCAGACACGAATTCCCAGTGAAACGAGTATTTTAGGTATTTTTTTGGAATTGGGAAAACAAGAGGCTGCCTGATTCAAATTGAGGAGGACTAATAGAACTAAAATTTATTGATGTATTGGAAAAATCAATATGATTCTGTGAGGTTTCCAAGTATTATGTATTCTTCAGTTTTCTATACTTTAATAACTAGATACTAATAACTATACTAATAGCTAGAGCTATGACCTTCCACTTTTGTTTTCGGAACTGCTTAATAACAATAAATTATTCATCATATATTGTTTATTTCTCTGTGGGCGAAAAATAGCGTTCACCACGGGCAAAAATGTTTTTCCGGCTCTCAATCTTTTCTAGTCCTCGGCCTACGGCCTCGGACTTGAAAACCGATTTCGAGCCGGAAAAGTCTCATTTTCGGCCTAGGTGCGAAATATACTATTTGGACTCAGGGGACCTTGAAACGTATAGAAAACTTGAAATTAGGGTACCTTAATTTTTTTGGAAAGCAATACTCCTTACCAATGGTAGTAGGGCAAGGAAAGTAATAAACTTGATACCATTCTTATACTTATTAATTTATATACTTTTCAATTCCTTATACTTATAAACTTAACATTTCTCATTGTAAGTTCAAATTCACGTCTGAAAAACTGTTAAAACTTCACTGTTCTCAAGACTTATGTTTATAAGTATGTTGATGAGAAATCAATGCATTTCTAGTAATAGTTTAGTACAAACAACACGAACTCTTCATATTCTACAAAAATCTTGCAACAGTGCGGGGGTAGAAAAGGATAGAGCTACGTGCTTTGTCCAATGACAGACAAGGACAACAAACCAATGTTAATCAAGTGCTGCGACTTTATAAAGTGAATCCCACTGTAGTTCAGTCAGAAATTATGAAGTGAACCTTTCAAAACCTCGCCAACCGGGAATAAGAAGATGAGATCAGTCCAGATGAAAAGAAAAGTGAGTAAATAAATGAAATGAGCAATGGAGAAGGAAAGAGTTACTGTAGTTTGAAGTGATGAAGTGAAATAGAGCGTTGAGTTGGGAGGACGCCATTTTGTGGAAGACCGTCATGAATTATTCAAATCAGCGGGTCTCATTATGCATGCTTAGGGTATCTGCCAGGCTGGTAATTAGTTTTGGATTTGGCAAGAAACGGAAAAAGAAGCAGATACTGGTCCCTCTGAAACTTATCCCCAAAGAATATAATGAATAAATTTATTTTCATCCACCCCTCATATTATTTGATATTCGTGATGTAATTTAAACATATCTAAACAGGACATCGGATCTGAGTGGAGAAAAAAGTTGGTTCCTTATTTTGTATTCAAGGATTTTGTTTGGGGTTTGAGGGGACATTGAATCTGAGTTCTAAACAGGTACGAGGTAATCATAAATTCAAAGACTTTTTTCGGAATTCAAGGGGATTATTGAGGGATGGAAACATCAGGAAAAGATTCTCAGGTAGATTTATTACTTCATTATTCAACTGGTTGTAATATTTGTACGAATTTCTATCATTAAAAGACAGTTTCCTCGTTCTGTTGCCGCATTGATGTTATTAAATAACCAAATTGAATAAGAATATTCCACTCAATCATCACTGATAACTGAATCCTCAACGTTATTAACTTGGATAACTTGAATAACTTGAAAAACTTCAATAAATTTTATTGAAGTTTTTCAAGTTATTACATGATAATTACTTCTCTCGCAATAATAACGTTGAGGATTCAGTTATCAGTGATGATTGAGTGGAATATTCTTATTCCATTTGGCTTTTAACTTACCTAAATCTAGTTTATATAATTTAGACTTGAAATTGTACATAATTAATGAAGTGTCAACAAAACCTATTTTTGGCAATTTCTATCCAAATTCGGGAAAGGAACAGTTTAGGGCTTTAAGCCTGTTGTTCCTCTCCGAATCATTCATAGTTGAGAATTATATTCTATCTATCAATGTACAAATGAATAAATGAATTAATTATAAGACAGTTTCCTCGTTCTATGGCTAAATTATTGATTGTTATTTATTCAAATTTTTAAAGTTATCGCATGATAATTTGAAACCTTGTGAGCCGGACTTCTCATACTGGTTGTATTATCATATTCAATTATTCTAATCTTCCTTGGAATATCTCAAGACTCGAGTTAGCCCGATTCCGTTCATTGCAGCGTCTCATTTCTTTCTATCTACCACTACATTTGAGCCTATTTTATATTATTGGGTGAAATAGATCTCCAACTTTCACAAGAGAATCAATTACACATTATGTTTGATTTGACCACCTTTCTTATTGGAAAATGAAGTTGGATTCAAAATTAGAAGAATCACTTCTTCTGTCTATGAGATGTTTCACAAAGTTTACTCTTCTGACTTGTGTGCTTGCTTATTCTGCAATCCTTTGTAATTCATCTAGTCTATTGATTGATTGATTTTATTAATCCTGTGCTAGGTCTCGACAGACCCATTGCACAAAAACAGTATTACAAAATATATTATCAGATAATCAAACAAAATAAACAATAGTATCACAACCAAACATTTTCAGATTGACAGTTGTAAAATAGCTATGAAACATAAAACCTGTTCTTCCCACTTACAGATATTTTGTTTGGTGACGCGTCCACACTGGCCAAAGGAAACATTGTTTGCCAAACATAATAAAGTTCGCCCAAACTTTTTCAACAAACATGTTTGTCAAAAATTTATTTGCTCAGTGTGGACACGGCTTAACAAAACTTGAATTAAAAAAAGAGTTATTAATGCAATAATTAGAGGAGAAAAATAAGTAGATAATTAGAAAATGAGAAAATAAGATATCCGAAAGCTCTGGTCATGAGGAAGAGAAAATATAGTAAAATAAGGGGACAGGAAGAAGAGATGAAGAAGAAAAGAAAAACATATATGTATTAGAAATGAATTACAAATAGGAGAGATTAAATGAGAAAAATATAGATAAAGAGAGGTATGAGGAGTAAGAGAGAGAGATAAATGAGTGAAGAGAGAGGAGAAAAAATGCAAGTATCAAGGATGCAATGAGCATGTCACTTGGAGAAATGATACATTGAGAGATTGAATGTTTGAGTGGGTGTGTGTTGGAGAGATTGATTGAGTACTTTATTTATGTAGATTACAATATATACTGGCTTATACACTTATATACAATAGCTTACAATACAGCAAAATTATAGATGAATTTACATAATAAAGACTAAGAAAATAATTATTGGACTGTATATATATGAAAAAGTAATTTGTAATATAATAACTAGAAATAATTATATTGTTATGCATCTAAATAAATTGGCGGAGCTTTGGACATATCAATGTCCATTCTTCGGAAAGAATATTAAAAATATCCTCCACTAACTCTCTACCAAAAGCGGTGAAGAAGAGGGAGTGGAGCAGGTTACAGACGGCCGAAATAAGATTTTCAAGGTCAGTGAAGGGATGCACCAGAGAGGACAGGAACTTTCTACCAAGAGAGTAGAAAGTTCTTCACCAGAGAGAACTTTCTACCAAAATAGAGAGAGAGAGTGAGAGAGAGAGAAGTGAGAGAGAGAGAGAGAGAGAGAGAGAGAGTGGGAGAGAGAGAGGACAGAGAGAGATAAGAAAGAGAGAAAAGAGTGAGGGAGAGAGAACGGGAGAGAGAAAGAGACAATGAGAGGTGTAGATAAGAGACAGAAAGAAAGAGAATGACATATTATAAAACCAGCTGCAACACTCATGAGATCATAAATTGTAACAGGCTGGGGGTGTGAAAATATAACTGAAGCATACCTACTACAACCCCATGTTGTATGCTTGAAGCGGTTTTTTTTTTTTTTTGGAAGAGACCCTTGAGAATACACGAATGAGGTCTGTTCAGCAAACTCATGCATGTTCGTCTGCATCATACACAGACTCTTCATCAAAAATTGAACCTCGACTATAGTCAATTTCACTTCAAACTGTCAGCATTTCTTGTCGAATACGCCCTTTGCTACCAATTTGAACAACACTGACAAGAGCAGCATGTGTGCCTTGCAATGATGTCACATGCATGTCACTTATTATTCTCTTTAAGATTTTTTTAAGAGCGACAACTCTGTAACGACAAACCCTGAAGTCCTATATTGAGATAAGTCGTATTCTTTTTTATTGAAGGAGCTTGCCTTGAAGCATGAATTTCTGCAGCGATATATTGATCAAGTTGAATAGATTTGATAAAGTTTCTAGAAAGTATGGAGAGTATACGGTCATGAAAAGTTTTTTTATGAAAATTGAATGTACTATATAAAATGTGGCGTGGATTTCGCTGAAACTTGTTCATTTTGCCAGAAGGTAAAACCTGAAGGATTTAAAACTTGTTTGAAGTACTATATAGAAGAATATAGAAGAACTAGCCGTCAGGCTCGCTTCGCTCGCCATATCCGTCTAGCCAAGGGGCTCCGCCCCCTGTACCCCCGACTGGATCGTCCAAAAATGAAATCAGCGGGCTCGCTTCGCTCGCCTGCATTTTTCATTTGAGCATGCTCCATTCCATCAGAAAGTTAAAGTACTGAGAAAACGCAGAAAAGCTGAGATGAACGCTGATTTTGGGCGTATCTTTGATGAAATATTGAAGTGAATAATACAAAACTTTAAGACCCTTGCTAAACCTCTGTAACAAAAATTTAAATTTTTCAGTCTATTTTAGAATAATAAAATAGAATAGATTTTATTGATCAACAAATATAACATAATATATGGATCGTGTCAAGTAAAAACTACAAATAAAAAATAAATAGGCTATAATAGGTACAGTCATGCCATGAGAAAATGTCTTAAATTAGTCGCGACAATAAGTTATTCCGTACAAGCAGGCAAAACAAGGTGAGAAGTTCATTCTCATTTTAAAGTTAGCATGTGTAAATTTAACATTGCAATATTTGACTATCGAGATATTCCTCTATTGTATAGAATGCGTTACGTCTCAGCAGTTCTTTTACTATCTCTTGAATTTGCTGCTTGGAAGACTTCTAAATGTTAGGGAAGTTATTGAAAAGAATAACCTGCTGGTATTTATGG
Source organism: Nilaparvata lugens (assembly GCF_014356525.2). NCBI lineage: Eukaryota > Metazoa > Arthropoda > Insecta > Hemiptera > Delphacidae > Nilaparvata > Nilaparvata lugens. The sequence continues at coordinate 6,939 of NW_024094353.1, forward strand.
CTTTTATAAGTCTTGTGCAGCCTTATAGAAGGTTTTATCAAGTCAAATTTATTTCTTGTGTTGTGATCATGATTTTCTTGCTGTTTCATAAAGTTATCTTCATTTTCCTTCATGTAAATTAGATTTACATAAATATACATACTAGCAAGGGTTGGGACGCTAAGTTTCTTGAAAGCATCTCTACATGACTCGTTGAGTTGAGTCCTGCAATGCATCTTATGGCTTTTTTCTGCCATAGAAACACTCTGCTGGCAGAAGAGCAGTTGCCCCATAAACGGAGACCATAATTTAAATGTGAATGGAAGAGACCGTAGTATGCCATCATCAAAACTCCAGGGCTGACTGATAGTTTAAGTTTACGTAGAAGAAAGGTGACTCTTGATAGTTTTTTACAAAGAATCGTTATGGTCTTCCCAGCATAGCTTACTGTCCAGCATTAAGCCCAGCAATTGACCGGCTTCGTGTAGTTTTTTAGGCTAGGATCTTTCTGCTCTTCAAGGAAAATAATATCCTCTCAGTTTTGATCTCATTAAGACGGAGGCTGTTGGCATTGTACCATATTTTTGAGGTTTTTGTTGAAACGTCAAGGTCATGAATAAGTTTTCCGCATTCGCACCAGAATTGAGAATTGTAGTGTCGTCGGCATACAATATTGAAAAGCATGTATATTACAACTGAAATCATTTACGTACACTAGAAATAAAAACGGCCCCAAAACAGACCCTTGAGGGACGCCTGTTTTCACGGCTTTTGGGCTAGATAGTTTATATTTACTTTTACCACCTGTTGTCTATTGCTCAAGAAGCTTTGAATCAGAGTCAGCTCGCTACCTTCAATACCATAGTATCTCAACTTTTCAAACAATATTGAATGTGACATGGAGTCAAACGCACGACTCAGGTCCAGTAGATCACCAGCAACCATACATTGGCTTTCAAAGCTCTCAAGAATGTAGTTGACAACCTTTTCAATCGCCATAGTTGTTGAATGATTTGGTCTAAATCCAAATTGATTGGGGTTGAGCAAATTATTTTCTACAAAGTACTCATACAGCTGTTTCAGTAGACATGCCTCAATGATTTTACCTACGATCGAGACTATTGCTATTGGTCTGTAGCTTTCTGGCAGTTCCTTTTCACCTTTTTTATAGATTGGATTTATTATCGACATTTTCAAGCATTCAGGAAAAGCTCCAAGTATCATAATCAAATTATTACACATGTCAGTGGACGGAGAATCGAATCGATAATGTTCTTCACCGTATAATTTGAAAGACCAAAGGTATCCTCACTTCTTGAGGAACTGAGATTTCCCACTATGGACTTCACCGTTTCAATGTCAACCTCTTTCCATGCGAATCTTGGTATTACTTGATGAAAGAACTGGGAAAACGCAAAAACCGCTAATTTTGAGCGTATCTTTGGCGTTATTTCAAATTCCTTCTAACACAACATTATTACACCCCAGCTGAGCTTCTGTAGTAAATTTGAACATTTTCTGTTCATTGTTCTCGATAAAGCTGAGAAAGCGCAAAAAACGCTGATAAACGCAGATTTTGGGCGTATCTTTGGCGCTATATTCAAAATTTCTTCTAACACAACATTATTACCCCTAGCTGAGCTTCTGTACTGAATTTGAACATTTTCTGTTCATTTGCTCTTGATAAAGCTGAGAAAACGCTAAAAAAAGCTGGAAAAACGAAGATTTGGGCGTATCTTTGAAAAAATTTCCAAATCCGTTCTTAGTGTGCATCTAACGGGCTAAACTGAACATACCTACCATGTTTGAACGTTTTGGTTCAGTCGATTTTTAGTTCTGGAGTGAGTGAGTGAGTGAGTCAGTGAGTGAGTGCCATTTCGCTTTTATATGTATAGATAAATGATATTTATATTGATAATTAATTTGTGCTTCATTGTAAAAAAGAATAAATAAATAAAATAAAATAGAAATATGAGTAGAATGTAACTAGAATTGAGCTAGTGAACCTCTCAAAAAAAGATTTCAACTTAAACTGAGATCAATTACACCTAATAAAAACGACCAATCACGTTCTAGTACCTCTCAGTGATCTTCAAGTGCTTAGAACGAGCCCGCGCCCACAACACGGTCCCATTGGCTGATGACGAATAATAGACTCCATTTTCAACCATAGAAGTTAGTTGTACGTCATCAGTGGGCTACGGTGAATTTTCGTGCTCAGTTATTATTAGCGGCCCATACGCTGCTCGTGCATTGCACATCCTGCCATTTTTACTTTCCTTGCCATACTACCATAGGTAAGGTAGGTATTGCTTTCCATAAAAAGTTGAGGTACCCTAATTCAAGTTTTCTATACGTTTCAAGGTCTCCTGAGTCCAAAAACATGATTTTAGGTGTTGGTCTGTGTGTGTGTATGTTTGTGTGTATGTCTGTGAAATAAGTAACTCTTCATTTGTAGAGCTTTAATCAAATAAAATTGAACATGACTTTCTACTAGTAACGGATCAACAACATTGATGTTTATGAATGAATCAATGACAACGAAAACATATGGTTTATCATATCATTCTACCCGCTAGATTTTCGTGTTATCTTAGGGCAAGATGACGGAGCGACACAGTGGACTCTTGTCCATCAGGGCGACGAATGTGAGCATACTCTGGGTTGCCTCAATCAATTCAACTTCTTCTACTGATGAATCTTGCTTTGAATTTCGGTTCATTTTCTTCAGCCAAACTGGTCGGGGCTCATTAGCCAGATGGTAGTGACTGTCCATTTGTTGAGGATCTCATGTGTAGGAACATTCGTTCATGAGGGGTGCAATTGTTGTGGTACACAAAAGAGATCGAATAGAGTGAAGTGCATCAGGCAACACTTCCTCCCATCGATTTGAATCAAGTCCTCGTGATCCGAGCTAGTGTTATGCTTTCCATATAATTCCATTATATCGCTCTACTTGACCATTCCCTCTCGGATTGTAAGGCGTTGATACTAGTTGCTATCCCTTTTGAGCCAAGAAAGCTCTTCACTCAGTTGACATGAAGGATGTTCCTCTGTCTGTGTGAATATAGCTTGGATCACTGCCTCTAG
>NW_024094354.1:0-10015 GCF_014356525.2 Nilaparvata lugens
GCACCCCGTGGGAAAATCGATTAATTTGAAGAAATTTTTATTTTAATAATTCTATGATATTTAATAAATTCTCTCTCCTCAAGACATCCACACAATAATATAGCACTTAAGTATAAGAATAATAAATGAGTGTGCACAAAACTACTTTTATGCGAGTATATATTTATTATCATGATAATCATACTACTAAAATGAGTACCAATGATTAAATTATTATAAGCACCACTTAATACTGGATTGATCCGTGGTCTAGTAGATAGAGTGCTTGCGTAGAAGCGTAGACATCCTGGGTTCAAAGTCGCTCATCACCAAACGTTTTTGACCAGATCCCTCTCATGGACACGGAATGGCGGTCCTGGCTGAAGAATGACAGACTACAGGCTCATTTAATTGATAATATATCCTGGAGGTTCAACATTCCCGCAAGGGATTCTCCACAAACAGAAACCTTACGATTCAACTCTTAGTAGCCTACTAAAGCTTTTCCAAGCTAGCATCCAAGTGCCGGTTGCACAAAGGCTGGTTAAATTTTAACCATGATTAATTCCACGAGAACCAACCAGAGATGCCGTTTTTCCTGTAAGTCTACTCTGAATGTTTTCGTGAAATTAATAACGGTTAAAATTCAACCGGCTTTCGTGCAACCGGCACTTTGATGCTAACTTGGAAAAGCTTTAGTAGGCTACTCATTATAAGAAACGTCTTTTTCAAAAGTCTTCTCTGATTGGTTCTCTTGAAATTAATCACGGTTGAAATTTAACCGGCTTTTGTGCAACCGGGCCTAAATGTTCCAGATCCCAATGCAACCTGGAAACGAAGTGCGTGACTTTAAGAAGGACCGGTATAATTCACTCCTCGAATTCTATGGAAATCTAGAATCTCGGAGATATAAATTTCTCGCTAGAATTGGCCAAGAGTCGAGTTTCCCGAGATGATTATCGTGGATCGATATTTCTCAAAAGAGAAGTTTTGGAGGGTGGGCTGCGACACTTTCGACTGCAACTTTCCACTCTAGTTATCATCGTATTGAGATAAATTGTCTATTGATACGGGTGGGTGGTTAGGGGTGTAGATGTAGCAGAACAGTCTTTTGCCAGCATAAGAAGGAAAATGACGACCAACACGAAAGGGGCTGAGTCAAGCTATTAGGGGGTGGAAATGTGTCAGTGCAGGAGTCCCCATTCCCACCCTGATAATTTCTCTACTCTACCCCTCACCTACATTCTCAAACCCCCCTTGTCCCTATGGTCACCAGATGGGTCTGCTCAAAGCAACCCCCCCCAAACATATCCCCTAGCAGCAGGGAAATACTGCAAGGGAAGATGTTGCCACTAAACCTTGCTTTTCTTAGGGCTGCTATTGTTCTTGTGCAGAAATGTCGTGACACTATAGCTCCATCCTCTCTTCCTCATACAGTCAGAACACTACCTCTATCCCTCTTTCTCACACTGTGATTACACTACTCTCCATCTATCTCTCTTCCTCATACGGCTACAACACTACCTCTATCCCTCTTTCTCACACTGTGATTACACTACTTTCCATCTATCTTTCTTCCTCATACGGTTACAACACTACCTCTATCCCTCTCTCTCACCCTGTGATTACACTACTTCCATCTCTCTTTCTCACACTGTAGAGATACTCTACCTTCCATCTATCTCTCTCACACTGTAGCGACACTACCACCATTTCATTTCTCCACACTGTTAAACTGTGTTTTTCATCTCTCTACCTCACACTGTTAGGCTCCACTACAGGAACTTCTTGGCTACTTGCAGCAGCGATGTGTTACAACACTATATTCATCTCTCTCCCTCACAACACTTTGGTGACACTAACCTTCCATCACTCACTCACCCTCACATGATCTCTCTCTCTTACACATTCTTGATCTGTTCATTCGCATCATTTGATTCCTGCTTCTTCATCTGGAATCACGTGATTGTCGTTGTTCTCAGTTAATATAGAGTTGAATAAGGTACAGTAATTCCTTTGGAAAAATATCAGAAACGGCATGGATCTCGTCAGTGAATGCCGAAATAGCAAACTAGGGACTAGAATAGTGGAAAATTTTCAAATTTAGTGAATTCAATGTTATAATAATTTAACATTGTGTTTAATAGGCGTTCTTGATCAACATTGGTGTTGCTATCCTTGTCTATCATTCAACAAAGCAGATAGTGCTCTCTCTAGCTCATGTCTGATATCCCTGAATAGAAAACAATTTTTCTGAAGAATTAAGATATGGAATTTGCAGATTGTGGAGAGATAATTTTTTTGCTCCAGGGATTATAGTGGGAGATGTTCTTGTAAAAATCAATTGGACTTCAATCTACAAATTCTCCCTTGAAGAAAAAGCGATATTTTGTGGAGAATCAACTCAGAAGATTCTGAGGTTTTGGCTAAAATATGATTTGCACCAAGGATTCACAATAAAAGTTGTTCTATTTCATGTTATTGTAGCTTGAATACTCACTCTCCACTCTAATTTTCAGTTCTACTGGGAGTATTGGAACACAAAATTATATTATTATCCGTCAGAACCCTTTAATTTATTTCATCACACATCGACTATATAGTTTCAACTCTTCAAGAGTTAGTTAATCTGCTTTCACAGTTGAAAATGGCTCTGATGAGTTGAAACTAGTTGTGTTGTGATGAATTTAAAGGGTACTTAATGTATTCTACTAGCTTACCCGGCGAACTTCGTACCGTTAAAAATTCAATGTATCTCATGTCATACTTGACTTTATTTGGTGAATCATGAAAGTTTTTTGACAAAAAATATTCTAATTAACATCTAAATACGGACTTCCTATGTGCTTAGTCATGCAGCATTTATTATTCCGAAGACATAATATTCTTCTCAATCATTGGTAGTAATATTTATCAGTAAAGTGTTGAATTAAAAAAATAAATAAATAGGTTAAATCGGTGTTTCAAAGATGAATTCAATGTTTCAAACTTGTTGATTGTCAATAGATAGCCCAGGAAATATGCGATGTACGATGAATTACACACAATTCCATATTCTTTCCATCTTTCATTTTAGGATGAATATAGCCTAAGCTGAATTTGAAAAAATGTAAATTAGTCTGTCATTCTTCAATTAATGAATGCAATATGAACAACTCTCTTTCATGAGGTGAATAATATTTTTTTCCAACATTTTCCATTTTCTCAATGATAGGGGTCTGATAATAAATAATTTGTGTAGGTCTTCTGAGGAATGATTATCTACAGCTAATACCATCAATTACACTACAAACGGTAGTCATACATATCAACTCCATACTACCGCTTTGATACCAGTACACAATTTATCACAGGGTCACGTGTTTATTATACAGCTGGTAACTTTAGATGCTAAATTACATTATCAAAAAAATCTGGTGTGGCACACTCACACAACTTTCCTTGCCGTTATGAGAATTGATCACCTGACGCTAGTGTACACGCGCATCTCAAGTCTACTATTAAAAGATTTAAGCCAGCTGGTGACAGGGCAATAACGCTGAAGACACACGAGGTGTGCTATCTCTTCATAGTGGATCATTTAATAGAATCAACAGTTGCCAACAGTTTGCAATTGGATAATCACATTTTCTTGAATTTCGAGCTTATTTTCAATTTCAAGTGAAAATGTTACTGAATATTAATTGTAGAAATTCTCATGCTCAATCTATTCCACTCGAAATTTTTTGTTTAAATTGTATCTGAAGCCTGATAATTGAGATTCTTAAATCGAAAACTTTGCATAGATGGGGCGGAGCTCCTGAAATTTTTACAGATATGGGACTTGTGGCAGTTGATAGAGCTTATTGATGACTATTTTGAGTATAACTTTAATCAAATCGTTGGAGCCGTTTTCGAGAAATCGTGAAAAACCCTGTTTTTGACAACATTTTCGCCATTCTAGCCGCCATCTTGAATCGCATTTGATCGAAATTGTTAGGACCTCACGTTCCAAATTTCAAGTCATTCCGTTAATTGGGAGATGAGATATCGTGTACACAGACGCACACACACTCATACACACTCTCTCACACACACACACACACACACACACACCACACACACACACACACACACCACACACACACACCACTCTCTCACACACACTCTCACACACACACACACACCACACACACACACACACACCACACACACCACACACCACACACTACACACACACACACACACACACACACACACCACACACCACACACACACACACACACACCACACACACACACACACCCACATACAGACCAATACCCAAAAACTTTTTTGGACTCAGGGGACCTTGAAACGTATAGAAATATAGAATTGGGGTACCTTAATTTTGTTCGGAAAGCAATACTTTCCTTACCCATGGTAATAGGGCAAGGAAAGTAATATGATCTTGAATCATATTTGATCATGTCAATCATGGTTTTGAAGAGATTGGACTATAATCTACAGACCCTCTTCATTGTGACTGATAGGGAACGATGGAAAACCTAAATATGATTCAATATTTTTCAGGAAACTAAACAGAGAGGATAATGAACGAGATTCAGGTTTAGAAGATAATCTACACCAAAGAGTTTAAGATGGACATTTTATAGAAGTGGGACACAAGATGAATTGAACTAAAATCCACAGACTGTTCACCTGATGTCTGGTATCCCAAAATGAAAGCAATGTTCTTTGGAATATGAAATGAGGAAATGTGGAGATTTCGATTGAGAAGTTTATCTGGATCAGGGAGTTAACCTGAACTCTCGATGTAGAGGATCAATAATCTACAGTCTACACAGTAGAAATACAATATGAAAAAACTGAACCATGTTTCAACTCTTCCGCCAGTAGACACACTGTGTGCAGTGAAGAATGAATCTAGTGGATGAATGCAGTGAAGAATGAATACTAAGCTTTGCTTTGTCGATGGCACGTAACTAATGACTGCCGTTCTGAAACTGGATGGATAATTTTTTGCTCTCTTCCAACAAATCATTCATCGTTTCCGGTGGATTCACATGGGTCTCTCACAGCTTGCTGGTTGTGCTTTCTCAGTTCTCTCACTCTCCTCCCCTATCGTTCCCTCTTGTATCAGAGCTTGCAACGTTCCCTTTCACTTTCCTTGAGAAGCTTGCAACGTTCCCTTCCCCTTTCCACCAGAAGCTGGCAGCATGACTGCCCTATCCCTTTCCTTTTTTCCTTTTCCCTCTTCTACTTCCCGATACTTGCCTCATCTCCCAAAGCTTGCCATCACCTTCTTTCTCTGTTACTTTCAATTCTTTCTCTTTCCTTTCCAATTCTTCCCTTCTCAATCACCTTTTTCCTCTTTTTCTTCTTCTTCACTTCATCCTTCTTCTTTTTCTTCTTTTTCTTCTTCGTCTTCTTCTTCTTCTTCTTCTTCTTCTTCTTCTTCTTCTTCTTCTTCTTCTTCTTCTTCTTCCTCCTCCTCCTCTTCCTCCTCTTCTTCTTCTTCTTCTTATTCTTCTTCTTATTCTACTTCTTCTTCTCCAGCTTCTTCTCCAGCTTCTTCTATTGTTCACCTTCTCCTTCGTTCCTTCTTCTTGTTTTTCTTCAGAATCATTTCCTTATCCTTCTCTTTCTTGTTTTTCCGGGAAATGTGTGGAAGAGTGGGTTTCAAGAACGTCTGGAGTCGTGATGGCGTGTTTTTTTGGAGAGACCCAACAGAGTCTTCTCTGAGTTCTCTAATGGCCCTAATAATAATGCGAATTCGGATCAGCTCGGTGATAGTCATATGTAAAGTACCGTACGTAGTTTCATTGCCTACCAAGCACTGATAATTATTACTTGGTGAGTTTATCATTGAAATGATTTTTCTTCTTCTTATATTATATTATTTATTTTTTTTTTTTTCTCACTATTGTTTATTTTCCTTTCGATATTTATTTATTTCCATGAAGCTAATTTTCGACGAGTAATTAATAGAAGCCATATATTTTCCATACTTATGAACTTGATTTCACTGTTCTTTAATCTAACTCTGACAGTACTTTTGAATATGATTATTGCAATGTTAATTTTTATTTTTTCCGCTTCTCTGTGAACATGTATCCTTGTAATCTCAATATTCATTGATTATGATCTCAATTAGAAGATGATGTAGTTTGATCATTGATGATTATTATGATTGGTCATTATAGAATTTTTTTTTTTTTCATGATTACTTGGTGAGTTCATCATGGAAATGATTTATTCTTAATATTTTATTGAGATTAATATTTTATACGATTATTTTATTTTATAAGAATATTTTTTATTGGATTACTTGATTGATTTCACGCATTCTGTAATATTTAATAAATTTGCTCTGTTTAAGATTACTTAAGCCCACTGTTGTTCAGTAGTTATCTCACATCAAAGGGGGCTCAATTACGACGTCGCCTACGATTAAATTGAGATTATCGTTTGAATTTTTAATTTACCTTCCAACTATTTGAAATAAATTGATCTTACTTGATTGATTTCACGCATTCTGTAATTTTTAATAAATTTGCTCTGTTTAAGATTACTTAAGACCATTGTCAGGGTACACTGTGATTTCATATATCTTCCTATAATAATATATTAATACATTACTAGTACATTACATTTCATACTAATGGATGTGAGCGTATCTGAGTTAGCACGACTGCTAGGGGTCACTCGTCTTCTCTCAGGTTCTGTCATATCAATGCTGAATCTTTACCTGGTCATTTCGATGATTTCAGCGAGACATTTTCCACTATTTTGAATTTGATATAATAGGTGTTAGTGAATCCTGGCTTAAACAATCACTGGATCCTGTTCTTTCAGCATTCCGGAGTATTGCGTTTTTCGTAATGATAGAGTCGGGAGGGACAGAGGTGGGGTTGCCGTGTATGTTCGCTCCTCTTTGTCACCCAAACATGTGTTATCTTCTCCTCAACCCTACTCCAACTCTCCGGAGTTTATCTTCATAGAGATCACAGCTTGTGAAGACAAAATTCTTGTAGGATTGTATACCGGCCCCAAAGCAGGTCGACTGTCACTCCTTGAGCACTCTGTTGCAGATAATGCATAGCTATCAACATATTGTCTTACTTGGTGATTTCAACTCTAATCTATTGAGAGATAGCTTCGAAAGGAGGCAACTCGTGACACTCTTTGATTCTATCAACTTCCACATTGTAAATAATGTTGACCCGACTTACCACTTACCCAATTCACATACTTTACTAGATCTAGCGGTGGTGAGTGATAAAGATTATGTTTCTTCTTTTGGACAGATACCTATGCCTTGCTTCTCCATGCATGATATGATTTATTTAGTCTACAACTTGAAATGTGATGAGTTGTCTGCAGTGAGCTATTTATAGAGACTTCAAACATTTCAATGATGATAGATGTCTTGAGGATGCTATCAACATGCCATGGCACACTATAGGTTTCATTGATGACATCAATGATAAGGTTGCAGTATTCAATAATATGATTCACAGCATTTTTGATAGGCATGCCCCTGTGCGTACTGCGCATCCTAAGCGGAAACCAGTGCCCTGGATGAATGAAGAGATACTGATTGCCAGACGTGAGCGTGATAAAGCCAGAAGAGTATTTAAAAGGACCAGCAGCCAGATAGACTTTGAGGTCTTTAAAACTTGGAGAAATCGTGTGAAATCTATGAGTCGCAATGCAAACTTCGCTTCTATCACAGGCAGTTTAATCAAAATAATTCAACATCTACTCTGTGGGATAATGTCAGAAGACTAGGAGCGCATAAAGCCAGATCTAATACTAGAATCAATATACCTCTTAATGAACTGAACGATTTCTTCACTCTCAGTTCAAATCAGCCAGATGCATCCAACGCACCACTGGCTTCAGACCATCTTATCATGCAGTTCAATCATAACTTGCCGGCAGAGAAATTCTATTTCTCACATGTTACTCCATCTATGGTGTCAAAGATAATATGTTCTTGCTCAAAAAACTCTAAAGGAATTGACAATATCCCAAGCTTATTTTATAAAAAATTGTTACCAGTTATTTTACCTTCTATCACTCACATATTCAATGTCTCTCTTCAGACAGGAAAATTTCCTGATCTCTGGAAATGCTCCATGGTGAAACCCATTCCTAAATCGACTAATCCAATCGCTCCTGCAGACTGCAGGCCCATCCATATTCTGTGTTCCATATCTAAGGCACTGGAGAGAATTGTGCATGCTCAGGTAAGTCAATATCTTTCAAGTTTTGACTTCTTTTCGAATTTCCAGTCTGGCTTCCGCCCAAATCATAGCACATGTACTGCTCTCTTGCGCATAACAGATGACATACGTGCAGCTATGGATAAAAGATTACTCACGTTACTTATTCAGTTCGACTTGAGCAAGGCATTTGATAATGTTTCTCATGCCTTGCTAATTCATAAGCTGAAGTATCATTGCCACTTCTCCGATTCTGCAGTAGCATGGTTCTCCTCATATTTGTCCAACAGATTTCAGGCAGTATTTGGTAGCTGTGGTGATTCCTCTAATTGGAGACCAGTTTTGAGAGGTGTTCCTCAGGGCTCTGTGTTGGGACCCCTTCTCTTCTCTGTTTTCATCAATAATGTTTCCTCTGTTTTCTCAAACTGTTCTTATCACCTATTTGCTGATGATCTTATGATCTACGCTCACTGTTCAAAAGAAAGAATTTCAGAAGCAGTTCAGTCCATGAACCAGAATATTGAGTCACTCCTGCAGTGGACTGATGCCCATCAGCTGATCCTCAATGCACAAAAGACGAAAAGCATCATTCTTGGCTTCCCAACTCTTCTGAGCAGATTTGATCAGGAGAGACTCCCGGCTATCACTGTTGCAGGAAATGTTGTTCCCTACCTGAAGAGTGTGCGAACTCTTGGACTGTATCTAGACCAGAGTCTTAGCTGGAAGGAGCAGACCACTCATGTATGTAACAGAGTGTTTGCAGGCATGCACCAGCTCAAACGTCTGAAACATTTCCTGCCTCAAAGCACACGTATCCTATTGGTCAGATCATTAATAATACCCTTTCTTGATTATTGCTCAACCGTATACGTTGACCTGACAGATGAATTGAATGGTAGGATGCAGAGATCCCTCATTATGCAATAAGATACATCACGATGCCAGGCGGGATGAGCATATAACGCCTTACTTTATGCAACTGGAATGGCTGAAACTCAAGAATCGAAGGAAATATTTCCTCCTGATTCTGGTATATAAAATAATTGTGAAAAATGAAGGACCATGCTATCTGCGTAACTCATTCACTTTGTTATCATCCGTTCATACTGCTCGTCAAACCAGGTCACATCAGTTCACTCTTCAAATTCCTCATCACCGAACATCCATATTCAATTCGTCTTTCATCACAACAGCAGAGAGTGGACGCCCTTCCAACTCACATTGTGTTTTCCACGTCTCTCTCCCTGTTTAAGAAAAGATTGCACGCTCATTTGCTTATGATTGATGAGTGACTAGTCCTTTAACGATTATCTGTTTTACATTGATCCATACCATATGAATATTAAAAATTTGTCTTCTACATCCATTTATAAATAGTTTATATTTTAACACACTTCATTATAACATGTATTACTTTGATTATTTTTGGTTGATAGTATAGCCTATAATTATATAGATACATTTTTTTCTCCACTGTTTAATAACAGTTCAAATTTTTTTCAAGAAATATCAATGCAAGTTTTATTCTCTTTTCTATCTACTAATTTGCGAAAATGTATTACTTTGTTTTTCTGTTTTAATTTTCATTCTGCTGGTATTGATTGAGTGATGAATCTGTTTTTGCTTGTTGTAATGCTGCAGTAATTATTTTCTAGTTTTTTATTTTAGTTTAATATTCTTCATTTCATTATATTAGTATTAATCATAATTAATATTTTATTGTAATCTCATTACCTATTTAATTCTAAGTTCTTAGAATATTTATCTTTCAGTGAGTTCTCGCAAGGATGAGACCTAGTGCAATCGAATTTTTACATCATAAACCT
>NW_024094355.1:0-10929 GCF_014356525.2 Nilaparvata lugens
CAAGGATGAGACCTAGTGCAATCGAATTTTTACATCATAAACCTATGTTCCAATTTCGTGAAAATCGTTCGAGCCGTTTTCGAAATTCGTTGAACATAAATGACCAGATATGAATATAAATAACTAGATATAAAAATACAGAAATTGCTCGCTTAATATAATGGGATATATTATCCGACAATATCAATAAAATCGATAACCTCGCTTATCCATCAATATTATTGAAACTCTGAGGCTTGAATCTTTCACTATTAAAATTAAGTAAGACGAATCAGCTGATGAAAAATCTTTAAAATACGTGATCATTCGCTACAGGGCTCATAAGAATAAGGTAAGAGTATAAGGTAAAGCTTATTCATATAAAATGACAAATGCTTATGCTTCTACCTAATGCTCATGACAAAAACCTTATGCTCCATGCTCATGCTCATGAGGATATGCTCAGTTTTTATTCTTATGGCCAAATATCTTATTGAAGGATTCAAAACCCAACTCACATCACTACAAAACCATGGAGAATGAAAAACCATTTCGTAGAATTATTATGAGATTGATAAACGAAACGAACTAGAGATTGTCAACAAGTATTCATTCTACATTTAATTAAGTTTGTAGTGGAATGTTGATGTGTGGAACTCACTGTTTCATGATTGAATAGACTTAAAACGTTGTCAAAAATCTACTTTATTTGAATAAAATAAATATTTTACAGGAGCATGCTTAAGTGTGTGGTCACACATCATCAGCTGTAAGTTACAGTGTAACTGTGCTCCTGTAAAAATTAATTTTTATTCAATTAAAGTTGATTTTTGACAACGTTTCAAGTCTATTCAATTCAGTATTCTACAATTGGGAATATCTTCAAATCTTCACATTTGACCTTTGAAATTTATTAGTTTGTATTTCAAGGCATTGTACATAGTAATTTATTATAAATCAATATATAACCGTTTTGGGCTTATAAGCCTGTGGAACTTTTCTGTAAGTTGTGTAATTTTGAATGATTAAATAAATAGATGAATAAATTGATTATTAAATGAATAACAGAACTATCCAATTACTACCACTTCCCTTCATTTTTGTTCATAAGATATTTTGCCGTCCTTATGAATTCTATCAGATAAAACGAATAAATATCAGTTATCTTTTATCCTTATCAATTCTATTAGATAAACTTGACAAACATCATCTGTTTTTCATCATCTTTCCAATCTAATAGAATTTAAAAGGACGCAAAAAATCGGACGAACTAAAATCGATGTGTGTGTAGTTAGCCTTACCCGTAACGCACAAGCACACCAAAACCAATAAAATTGAAAACTTTAAAGGTTTAGACTAAGTGATTTTCAAAAAAAACTATACATAGCCCTATGGAAATGAATAAAATACAACACAAATACTCATTTATTCATTCTATTCATTTATTTCTACATTGATAGATACAATATAATTCTCAACTATGAATGATTGGGAGAGGAACAACAGACTTAAAGCCCAAAACTGTTCCTTTCCCAATTTAGATAGAAATTGTCCAAAATAGGTTATGTTGACACTCCATGATTTTTGTCCAATTTTGACTTCATATATATATAAACTATCAAATATGACGTGAAAGAATGAAAAATAATTTAATATGATAATTACCTCAATTATGAATAATTACCACAAGGAGTGATCCGTGGTCTAGAGGATAGAGTGCTTGCGTAGCAGCATAGAGATCCCGAGTTCAAATCCTCGTAATACCAAACATTTTTTAACCGATCACTCCCGTGTTATCGGATGGGCACGTTAAACTGTCGGTCCCGGCTGAAGTATGACAGTCGTAGGGCGGCCCATTGACGACTCAAATTATATATGTTATTTGTTTATATGTTTATATATTATATTTGTTATGTTTCATATCATGTATGTTTTGGAAAGAAAAAAAAATGATATATTCAGGCGGTGGGACCTTCCGCAAGGGACTCCCACAACAAAAGCCATACGAGTTTACTTTTTTTTATTACCACAATATCAACTTTTCAACTACACAAAAATAAATGAACAATCATGATCCTCTCGATATCTGAGATCTGGGATACAGGTTTGGTGGTTACGTCTGAAGTGAAACCGCCATAAATATGACACTTATATCAAAGATTAGAACAAATTCTAAATCCCCGAGACACTAAACCCAACTGAAATTCGAAATTAGTCCACATGTCGAGAACAAACTGAAGGTTTTCAGCAAACATCACCATAAAGTTGGAGAATAACGTTCGTTGTAGTGGACGATTTTATTGCTCACAGCTTAATGGTATTATTGATAGTTTCTTGATGGTCGTTACAGTCTTTATGGGTCTCCAGACGTGCTGGGTTGGGATTGTATAATTGAATTTATACCTACACCAGCTAGAATTGGCGTTGAAACTTTCACAACCATTCAACCCGCAATCAAATCCCAACAGATAAAGGCTAGCGCCAACTAGTGGCTAGAATTTGTACTTTTGTTATCCTCTCATTTCTCTGCAATTAATATCGCTGGTTCTCTCTCTCATCTGGTAGAGAGTTTTGGTAGAGAGTTCTGGTTTTTGGTAGAGAGTTAGTGGGGAGGATATTTTTAATATTCTTTCCGAAGAATGGACATTGATATGTCCAAAGCTCCGTCAATTTATGTAGATGCATAACAATATAATTATTTATAGTTATCATATTACAAATTACTTTTCATATCATAAACAGTTCAATAATTATTTTCTTAGTCTATATTATGTAATTCATCCTATAATTTTGCTGTATTGTATATAAGTGTATAGACCAGTATATATTGTAATCTACATAAATAAAGTACTCAATCAATCAATCAATCTCAGATATAAATTTTTCCAAACTATAGTGAGATTCACGTTATAATGGCAGTGGAGAAAGATAGGAGAACAACGTTGCCGATCCTCTGTCTTGTATAGACGCTGGCTGCTACAGGTTTATTGATATAAACTGCTCATCCTCGTTTAAAACTAGTAGTACTGTGAACAGTGACCTCGCGCTCAGTAAGTTACATTGACCTCTTATTATGTTTCCTCAAAAATAAATGAATGATTTATCAATTTATAATGTCTAGGAAAATCCTAAATAACTAGAGCTTTCTGTCCTATCGTAGCGTGACGTGTCGTCCTGGAATGTGAGTGTGAGCGCTGTTATCAGGTCTGGGTGCAACTGTCTACAACGTTGATGGAAAGATACATTTACAAGATGTTCGATGTTTTTGAATGGGTAGTATTATAGTTAACTGTCTAATAACGTGATGGAAAGATACATTTTCAAGATGTTCGATTTTTGAACGGGTAGTATTATAGTCCACTAACAGCTGATTTATGATGAATAATTCTGAAGTCTGATTTTACGGTAATATTGGCGTTCAAAGGAGACTCTTCTCTTTTTGTATTATCCTTAAAATGCAAGATTTCAAGAAAACCTCATATATATATATACTTCGACGCGAAACTCAAAAGGGACATACCTGTGAAATTTCATGAAAGTCTATTGCCGCGTTTCGCCGTAAATGCGGAACATAAATATAAACATAAAAACATAAACTAAAGAGAAATGCAAAACCGTCGACATGAATCTTAGACCTCACTTCGCTCGATCAATAATCAATTATATTTTACTGAACAAGAATTTATATTTTTCAATTACTTCATAATCAAGATGGAATATTTTGTTGATTAATTACAATTCTACATTTTAAAAGATGATCTGGCTACAGAGCAAAGCGAGAAAGAGATAGCGCTATCCGCTTTGTTGAATGATAGACAAGGATATCAATACAGTAGCTAATCAAACACTGCCATTATAATGGTGGACCTCACTATAGTGGACTGAACTCATTACTCTCTGTGATGTGGTAGATATCCATAGCAAATGAAAAATACTCGATATTATCAAAACCACCAGTTTACGAGTATTAAAATATTTGAGAGACTAGTTCCGGTTTCTAAACAACTTTCAATCTCTAGAAATCTCCAGAACTGGAAGTTCAAGAATCAAGCAGTAGAGTATGGATTGGCCATTAGCTGTCAACCAATGAAGGTTGATCTCCATTGTCATTGGCTAAGACAAGACACGGCGGGAATGGGCCTATTCAGGCTTGTATAGTCTCGGCCAATGACAGTAGAGCTCAACCTCCATTGGTCGACGTCTAATTGCCAATCGAGATTGGTTCTCATTATTATAACTTTATTGATCTCTAGTAAATTAATATTAAACCTTCTGCTAGTTTCGGGCTCTAGAGGTTTTTCGATAATTCTATTTCAGCTTGTCTTGAATGCATAGTGGCTCTCAACATTCTTTTACATACAGTAATATGTTGTGTCATATTTTTCAAATTAGATAGTGTTGTGGATCAAAATTAATCGCTTTTAGGTCCATTTTTATGGAACATCTCAGATATAACAGAAGAAGAATATTTATGCCCATTAAATACAACACTGTACAATAGGCATCGTCATTTTGTTAGGAAAAGAACAAAATACAATAATCTATACACATATATAATCTATGCTGTCATTGAGTGTCACTAGGCATGTCAGTGTGTAGTTCATATATTCATTTAAATCATGAAATGCTTTTTCTTTCAACCACTTGCATATAACTGCCTTATATGAGAGTTGGCTTATTTATTCGTTTGAACCCAGAATGGAACACCTTCTAATAATGCCTGCATGTAATCAAAGATAAGAGTGTTGAACGTAGATGCTGAATAAAACCCTTACTCGATTAGATCACTGTATCAGGTTGGGAACCTTTACATGCGATCTTATAGTGAGCTAGTGTGGGAGATAAGAACATAATATACTATGGCTGGCTCTTCACGGGCGATAGTAAATGGATTTTAATCTTTCTTTAACGACTTTGTTATGATCAACTCGATCCAAATCACTCAGAACTCGTGACACAATCATAGTTTTCCTACTTACAGTAAATTCAATTATATAGCTCCAACAGCAACAACAAAACGTGATGAATATCAGTTGTTATCACTTTAATCACTCCATAGATATAATAATTCAATTAAATTTATTTACAACACAGAAAAAATGTGAGGATGCAATATACAACAAACAATTATTACAATAAGGTTCAACACACACT
The DNA here is from genome assembly GCF_014356525.2 of Nilaparvata lugens. Taxonomy (NCBI): domain Eukaryota; kingdom Metazoa; phylum Arthropoda; class Insecta; order Hemiptera; family Delphacidae; genus Nilaparvata; species Nilaparvata lugens. Next base: position 5,134 of record NW_024094355.1, read on the forward strand.
TACGCGACTCAGGTCGAGAAGAGACTCGACTCTAGTCTCCGCGACTGTCACCATCTGAAAACACTTGCTCACGACTATAGTGAGGTCCACGTTACAATGGCAGTGGATAAAGATAGAAGAATAGAATAGAGCAGAACAAAAGAATAGAACAACAATAACAGCCAAAACTACAGCTATGATGAAGTTCCCGTTTCAAATTTGATTAGTTAATAAGTAATATTCGTTGGCTGATATTTTGAATAACTTGGAATAAAGAAGAAAAATATATACATTTTTTTTAGTATAATGATATGAAGTTTGTAATAATAATTTCAGCATACAAACATAAATTTATATATCGATCAAATGTCTGGTTGAGGTATTGAATTTAGTTGGTTTAATGACTACTCTATATGCTTCCTCATCTGAGCTTAGACCTTCTGACCTATTCCAAATGTACGTTTTAAAATAGAGATGCTTCCCATGTTATTTAAATGGAGTCACTTTTACTCCCTAGGAGTTTTTCTGTTTTTTAGTACCGAGAGCGAAAAAGTGACACTTTAGTATCATGTTTCAGGGAGTAAAGTAAGTACTTTTGACAGTAGGTGGAGGAAAAAAGAATTTCTGATGTTATTATATCAGGCTTATCAAGAATACAGTGTGACACAAAACCGTAATTGAGAAACTTCTCTTCTACTCACTCCTTTTCTGTTTCTCACTCTCTTACTTTTCCCTTTCACCCTCTCTTTATCTCTCAAAGTTTCTTTCACCCTCCCTGTCTTACTATCTCTTACTTTTTTCCTCTTCCTCTCTTCATCTATCTCATTTTCTCTCACACGCTCTCTGTCTCAACCTTTCTGTTTCACTCTCCATTACTTTTTTCCTCATCCTCTCTTTATCTCTCTCATTAAAGTTGATTACCCTGATCTACTTCAGCCTATTAATCATGATTTTATCTTATCTACCTATATAATTATTTCACTTTATTAATTTTCTGTTTTTCCTCTTAAATATTCATATTAATTAATTCTTTTACAATATTTCCATTTATAAATAGATCATAGTTGAATTAATGGAATTAACGTTTTGGTGGGGAGTTAGTGGGAAGGATATTTTTAATATTCTTCCGAAGAATGGACATTGATATGTCCAAAGCTCCGCCAATTTATGTAGATGCATAACAATATTATCTATAGTTATCAGAAATTGCTTTTTTCATAAGAAAATAAGAGAAATGATGGTAAGGATCATGGTAGAGAAACTGCATCAACAGAATTAATAATTTGTAGAAAAACTCAAGTAGGTAAGACAATTCAAGCACAATATTTCCAGATCTTTCTCAATTAGTAACGTTATAACCATCTTTATAATGATCTTATCAAGAATACAGTGTGACACAAAACCGTAATTGAGAACTTCTCTTCTACTCACTCCTTTTCTGTTTCTCACTCTCTTACTTTTCCCTTTCACCTCTCTTTATCTCTCAAAGTTTCTTTCAACCCTCCCTGTCTTACTATCTCTTACTTTTTTCCTCTTCCTCTCTTCATCTATCTCATTTTCTCTCACACGCTCTCTGTCTCAACCTTTCTGTTTCACTCTCCATACTTTTTCCTCATCCTCTCTTTATCTCCTCATTAAAGTTGATTACCTGATCTACTTTCAGCCTATTAATCAATGATTTTATCTTATCTACCTATATAATTATTCACTTTATTAATTTTCTGTTTTTCTCTCTTAAATATTCATATTAATTAATTCTTTTAACAATATTTCCATTTATAAATAGATCATAGTTGAATTAATGGAATTACGTTTTGGTGGGGAGTTAGTGGGAAGGATATTTTTAATATTCTTTCCGAAGAATGGACATTGATATGTCCAAAGCTCCGCCAATTTATGTAGATGCATAACAATATTATCTATAGTTATCAGAAATTGCTTTTTTCATAAGAAAATAAGAGAAATGATGGTAAGGATCAGGTGGTAGAGAAACTGCATCAACAGAATTAATAATTTGTAGAAAAACTCAAGTAGGTAAGACAATTCAGCACAATATTCCAGATCTTTCTCAAATTGTAACGTTATGTGATCTCCACAATCATCTAATCAAGAATACAGTGCGACACAAACCGTAGTTGAAAATGTTCTCTTTGAATCACTCCTTTTCTGTTTCTCACTCTCTTACTTTTCCCTTTCACCCTCTCTTTATCTCTCTCATTAAAGTTGATCACCCTTATCTACTTTCAGCCTACTCCATTTTATTAATCAATGATTTGATCTTATCTACCTATATATAAATATTATTGAACTGTAATGATATTATCATGTACAGTTCAATAATTATTTTCTTAGTCTATATTATGTAATTATTCATCTATAATTTGCTGTATTGTAAGCTATTGTATATAAGTGTATAAGCCAGTATATGTTGTTATCTACATGAATAAAGTGCTCAATCATCAATCACCCTTTCTGTCTCACTCTCTTTAATTATTTTTTTCTCTCCTCTCTATATCTATCTCATTTCCCCTCTCACTGTCTCCTCCACTCTCACTCTCTCTCACTCACTCTCCCTTACTTTCCATGTTCTCTACTTCTCTTTTTTCACATGCAAACCACTGAAATCTGACTCACTGATAACAGTTCAATTAGAGGTATGAAAAACCATCACTGTCCGCTTACAACTTGCAATTTCATTCCACGAGTAACCAGTGGTTCAATAACTTGTAGTTAGCGATGATCAGTGAACAGATTCATATGTACTGTGTTTTCATAGACGGTAGACTGTTGATTGGTAATTGGATCAAATTGATGAAAATTTACCGTTTATAAAGTTCAATTTTTGTTATAATTGGTTGTTGTTACAGCTGATTGCTGTTACAGTTTACTGTTGTTACATCTGATTGTTCTTAAGGCTGATTGCTGTGAATCGACCATTTTTCCAGGGGTTTATGACAATTGGGTGTTTCGATTCATCAATACTACCCCCCATTTCTGATACACCTTGCAGCTTCCAGTATCATCACTTCATAAAATACTTCCAGGACAATCAAACTGAGACTGAATTCACAATTTGCAGTTAGATAACGTCAAACCCAATCAGATAATGGTTCTCATAACGGTAAAGGAAAAGTCTTAATCAGTGGTACACCACATTCGCATGTACTACCAAAAAAGAGGTTGATAAAGGGTATCATTTTCCAATTATTGACAATTTTGGGTAATGGAACTTGCTCCCTTCTCCATTTCGTTCAAATCTCATCAATTTGTTACAATGTTACAATTAAGTTTATCAGGTCACTACTATCATAGAGTAAGATAATATCTCAATATCATTTATATACTATAGTTTTTATACATCCTAGATCATCCGTCTCTGGTATCATCAAGAGTTAGCGATCTTCATGGAACTGACCTTATCAACTTCATTGTTAACCTACTACCACCAATCAGACACACCAAAAGATAATTATAGATTCAACTCAAGTTCATAGAAATGAAGTTATCGTTCAACTCTATTTCTCAAAGAATGAAGTAATTTGATCGTTATCATACCCCGATTATTGCTTTAACTATTTATTTTATCCGTCACTGATAATATTTATTATAATAATGATTATTATTATTACAATTAATTATGATAATTATTTATATTTGTTAAATTATATTATTACAATATAATTTTTTTTTTTCTATCCATTATATAAAATGATCAGCTACGCTTTCCATTCTTCTCTGTTTCACGCAAAATAACTAGTTTGTTTCGCAGCTCCTCCGGATTATCCTCTCTCTTAATCCTACTCTCTTGTCTCATTATCACTTCAGGTACTTTTTCTCGATTCAAGACCATCAATAGGAACACAAGTTTTCAGTCTGTGAAAGAGTGAGTGAATGAGGAATCAAGTGATTTTCTCTCTCTCACTCTCCCTCCCTCTATTTCAAAAACGATTTTAAATTTGTATCTGAAGGTAGGAGAATATTGATGCTTCCCACACTAACAGGTGAAAATACTCTAAGAATTCCAAATCATCGAACAACTATTAATACAAAATCCTCCTTGTTAGCGGTTGTCGTGCATTAAATGCACTCCCAATCAATTAGGTCCATAGAGAGTCGAGCGGGCTTCACCCGTACACTCAGACATTATCGTTTAGAAAAAATGACTGAAACTGTCCAACCCTGAGCAGCATATCATCCAATTAAACCTTCCTCAATCCCTATCCTTATCCTTCATAATCATTTCCCCCCACTCCCAAGTAAAAATGACAGTTTTTTCTCTTTTTTATTTCAATCATGTAAATTTAGCATGAAAAAATTGTGTATAGGCTACATTTAAGATTGTTTCTTATTCTAACTTTTCATCGAGTGGATCTTAGCAACAACCTATTCATATCCCTTCCCCTTTTGTTTGTATTATAATTTCCCCTTCAAAATTCCCTAATTAGAATTATTATTATTTCTTCATAACTTTCATAATCATATTATCTATCCATATCATATTATGGTTCCGATCGGGCAGTCGATGCAATCGGACGGCTTTCTTTCTTATCGTCCTGAGCAACGAGTTCGGGCCGGCCAGCCAGCTTACAGCTATATTGTTTTTCTAACCTCTCACGAGTTAATAGTTTTTCTGTTTAAACTGTATTTTTTGTGAATATCGGTGAAGTGATTATGGAGTGTGACTTGTGCAAGGCAGAAATCAATAGAGATTGTGTGAAGTGTCATGAGTGTCAAGCTGCTTTCCACCAGAACTGTGTCGGACATGGAGTTGGAAAACGAAATAAATATGGAAGTGTGAAAAATGTTCTACATCATCTACGAGTTCCGGTAATAACAAAACGGAAGATCGTGAAATTTCGAATGAAACATATTAGAAGCAATCACGGAGTTTAGGAAAGAGACGAACAGTAAATGGGATAAAAACAACGAAATGTGGAACCAGATCAAGGAACAATTCAAAAACGTTGAAGAAAAATGCGATAAAACTTGTAAAACCGTCGAAGCTGTGAAAGAAGAAAACGCACGTCTCAAAGAAGAACTGAAAAACGTAACATTAAACGTGCAAGAACTTCAACAACAAACTCGAAAGAATAATATTTTAATTCTCCGGCGTTCCAGTACGCATAGGGAAAGTGTACTTGACATTTTAGGAGACATAGCCATGGCAATTGCAATTTTATCCACAGATATTTCAGCGGCGCACAGGCTGCGGAGTCGCAATACAGACAACAAACCCCCGCCATAGTGGTCAACTTCATATCCCGTCCAACAAAGAACATGTGGTTGACAGCAAGGAGGCAGAAAGGAAAGCTCAATGCCATGGAGCTTAGGAAGACTTTTCCTGACACCCCAATTTTCCTGAATGAGCACCTAACGCCTGAAACGGGGGCATCTTCAACGCAGCCAGAAGTCTATGAGAGAAAAGAAGCTATCGTCAGTGTGGACTTCAGATTGTAAAGTCATGGCCAGATATCAGCGGAGCAGCGACCCTTTCGTGTTCGAGACCTGACACATGTGGAGAACTTGAAGGCCAGGAATATCCAGAAGGAGCTCCGCCAAACGACAAAGAAGGCAACACTCCGCATCCCTCTCGCCCAGTACAAGAACAAAACTCCAAGATGTAATGAGGTGACAGTGAACTCTGGTATGAGAATTTTTTTTTTTTGTGTCTTGAGAGACGAGAGTATGAATATATTATTATTATTTTCAATAATGAGAGTTTAAATTTATTATCATCATAATTATACTGATAAAGACTATTAAGAGAACTCTATTAAGCCAGCTTAACTGTTTCAAATCTTTACTATTTCGTGAACT
>NW_024094356.1:0-9945 GCF_014356525.2 Nilaparvata lugens
TCTAGGTATTCTTGTTCCTTCAATTATTAAACTTCTACTTTTCTTCTGACATTGAAGGACCCTGTCCTTCTTCTCCTCTCCTCAATCCCAACCTCTTCTCCCCTCGCTCATACTTCTTCTTCTTCTTCATTTCCTCTTTTTTCTCCTCGTTCCCTCCTCCTTCTTCTTCGTTTCAATCTAGTCAACTCCTCTCCTGCTTTCTCTCTTTCCGTTCTTTCTTTTTTCTTTCCTTTCTTGTAATCTTATTACCTCCTTTTTGAATTTGTTTTGTTCACCTTTTCCAACTTCATCATGCTTCTCCAAAACTCTGACTTCCGATTCTCTTTTCAATTGTTATTTTTTTTCATACCCAACTCTATCCTTGTTAACCATATTCTCATTCATCGTCTGTGCTTTTACCTCATCCTGCTTCCTCATTCACATTCTTGTTTTTCTGTTCATTCCTTCTTGTTCATTTTGTCCCTTTTCGATCCTATTCTTCACCTTCTTACTCAATTATTTAGAACCTATTTTATACTATTCACCTTCATCTTTTTTTTTATGTCCTTCTCTCTCTCCTTCAACCTCATATTTGCCACTTCTTTTTTCTTACTTTTCAGCTTTATTTTCGTTCAACTTGTCTCTTCTTCTCTTCATGTCTTCTTCCTGATAGTAGTCTTCTCCTTCCTATTCCTTCCCCTCCTCCCCTCCTCTTCCTCCTTCTGCTCATTTCTTCTCCACCTCCCGCCAATCCACTTCATCTTCTTCCTCTCCCTTCTTCTCCTACCCTACTTCTCCACCTCCTCCTCCTTCACCACCTTCTCAATGTCCACATTTTCATCCTCATCCTTCTCCTCTTCCTCCATATCTTCCTCCATCTTCTCCTCTCATTCTCCTCCTTCTTATTCTCCTCCTTCTCATTGCCCACTCTTCCTCCACCTACTACTCCTCCTAATCCTTCTTCTCTTTTTTCATCCCTCCTTCAACTCTTTCCCCTTCTCAGACATCCTTCTCTTCCTCTACATCATCCTTCATCTCCTTTTCCTCTTTCTTCTCCTTTTATCCTCCTCATCCTAATTCTCATCACCCTATGCTCTCTCTTCCACCACTTTCTCCTCCTCCTCCTAATCCTCCTCTTTTTTCTCCCTCCTTCTCCTCTTTATCATTCTCAGCATCCTTCTCCTCCTCCTATTATGCTCCTTCTACCACTCCTCCTTCTCAATCTCCTCTTCAGCTCCCTCCTCCTCTCCTCCTTCTTCTAAACCACCCCATCTTCTATCCCTTCTTTTTTCTTCTAACGCGCTTCTCCCTCTAAACCCTCTCCTCCTCCTCCTCCTCCTCCATCACCCTATGCTCTCTCTCTTCTCCACCTTCTCCTCCGTCTCCTAATCCTCCTTCTCTTCCTCCACCTCTACCCTTATCTTACCTTTTTCCTCCTCCCCCTCCTACACCTCCTCCTCTTCATCCTCACTCCTCCTACCCCTCCACATTTTCTTTTCTGCTTCATAGCCGCCATGAAAACAGTGAGCAGTTTACACAAGCCTGTCAGTTTCTATTTTAATATTTATTCACTTTTATACACTTGCAGCCGCTTTGTTTGTTTTTCTCTCTTCATTTTATTGCTCCGTTGAAATGGAACAGTCACAGCCTGATGGACACTCCTTCAAGCAGATCTCAATGTTCTCCACAACCCTCTTTGTCTCACTTATTTCTTGTTCCCATCTATTAGCTCTTCTTTTTGTTGTTTCTCTCGTTTCATCATCTTTCTCACCAATTCTCTCATCTTCTTCTAAAGTAGACATCGCTGTCCTAACTTCGTCACGTAATAGAATGAAAAATACAAATTAGGATTGAACGAATCGAGACAATTTTTTAAATTCAAAAAAGGAAAATTATGGCGTCTATTTGAAATGCTATTTCTTGAATGAACAAAAACCGTTTCATTTACAGAAGAAAAAACAATAAAGAACAACTTATTAAAAACTGGTTGATTACAAATCGATTGACACCTTATTTATCAAGATTGAACTAATAGGTGACTAATATAATTGAACTATTAAGTGAGATATGGCAGCTTTAGTGATAGGTGACTACTGAACTTTTGTTGCAATGCACACCAAGGCATGTTTTTGAAGTCGCTTCAATAATGCAACAATCTTCATTTGCATTGCATGTTATTAGAAAGCGATTTTAGTCCAACGTTAGTAGACAGAAGGTTGATCACTCACAGGTGTAAGATTCGAAGTGGTGGGGGAACGCCAGCGTGACGTCACGTGTAGTAAAAATGTGATGGAGTAACCACACTGAGCATACATTTTATTCACTGTATCTTCAAATAAATCGTCGTTTATTGCCTCAAGATTGACCTAGAAATTGAAAATTCTCCATACTTAGCGAATGAATCACCGATTCTAATGATGTTGTTAAATATTCCAAGTCATTCAACTTGTATGAATAAATAAAGTTGAAATTTTTCAAGAATCTAAAACGTGACACGAAAAAGTTAATAAGCTGGAAAAGCGTTAGTAGACAACTTTATACTATTATAATTTCAGATTAACGCATGAAAAATTAATGCATTGCAATAAACCGATAAACCGACCCGAATAAATTTCATTCATATAAATGCAATGAACACATGCTGGTATTGAGCACATGTTCTACGAGAATCAAAATATCTAACCCCAAAATTCACAAGCTGATGTATAGTCAAACTACAAAATATAAACACGACCTAGAAGATGAAGAACCTTGAGGGTTTGAAAAGGAAAGTAGGAGGTGGGGTTTTTGCTTTTATATGGCAAAATGCTTGTATTATTTAAATGTTTTGATAATTATTGTAAGGCAGAAAACAGAAAGCTTGCATGTCAGAAAATGTTTGTGTTATTATTTGACTATACGTCACTGTATGTTTTCAAGAATGCGATATTTTGCCTACTCTGTACTACAGCCTACGTCACGGCTGCAGTTCCCCCACTCCAATTGCATTTCAACTAAAATACTATAGATGAGTGACCAACCCTCTGTCTACTAACTTTGATTTTAGTCTATTTCAAACAATAATATATATAACATTACATAACCATCTAGTCGCATACCACTAAAGCTGCCATATCTCACTTAATATTAGTTCAATCTTGATATAATAAGGCGTCAATCGATTTGTAATTAAACAGTTTTCACTGAAAAAAGTTGTTCTTGTAGTTTTTTTTTGTAAAAATTAACGGTTTTTTAGTTATTCAAGAAATAGCTTCTCAAATAGCCGCCATTTTCCTTTTTGAATTTAAAAAATTGTCTCAATTGTTTGAGCTCATGATTGTGCAAAGTTTTATTTCATATGTTCAGCCACTATTGAGAGAAAATAGTGAGTTGAAAAACAAAAGACGGCTGTGTGAGTAGGCCTATCTAAAGGTGCGTACAGATATAAGCTGCGTACACATATTCGCGCTTCCAACCCGCACCGAGCACGCTCCTCCCTCGTACTGCCCTCGTACCGCCCTCGTACCACCATCGAACCACAGTCGCCCCGCCCACGCAACCATCATGAACGTTACGGAAGATGCTAGATCTTCTCGCGCCCGGTCGAACACTGTTGCTCCCCGGTCGATCATCAATCGCTCTGCTGGAGTGACGTTCGGTTGTGGAGCAGAGCGACAGTCTGTACGCACCTTTAGAAGTGAAACCTCGTAAGCCAGGAAAAAATGTTTCTTCTATTTTTACACTTATTTTGCTTCACTTTATCGATGTCTCAGAAGTAAAACCTCGTAAGCCAGCAAAAATGTTTTTGCTGGCTTATGAGGTTTCACTTCTAAGCCATCGATATTCGGTTATGTTTCTAACCCAGGAACAATGCTTCAATATTTGGTAGGGAAACACTCTGTATAGTGAGATTTACTTGAACCATAAACACTATCATGGAAATATAATATGATATAATATAATATTCAGTCTAAATATATTTTAGAGCTGTGAATAAACAATAGTGAGTAGGTTTTGATTTTGTATTCAATTTTTTTAAATAAGTGCAATATTTCTAAGTTTTAATTTATTGTGATTCATTTAGAGTATAAAATCAACCTTCAAAATTCAAAATTTTAAATCATCATTTCTGGACCGAAAATCAAGTGACGAAGCAGTGTGTGACTATATAACCTTATCTTTTGGACAACATTAACATTTTATCAAAATTTTTGGAGAGAAATAGTACAGGCGTAGCCTAGTTTTTCCTCCAAGTATAATTGTATTATGATTATAGTATTTTATAAATAAATAAATAGAATAAAATAAATAAATAAAAATGAAAATAAAGTCTCCCATTCAACCAATACTGACACTTTAAAGTGAAATTATCAGCAATATGATTAATTTTATGACGAAATCTCGGCTATTAATCAGTGGACCAGAAAAATTCAAAACGTAATAGAATAGTCCAGCTGTTCCCTTCCCTATCATTTGAATGGTAAGTGTTCATACAAATGTTAGCCTAAAGAATAAATAATGGGAGATAAAACGAAGCGAAATAATTGAAAATTATCCGCCTCCCGTGTGGTTTCGTGTCAAAACATTGTAGAAGGATTCAGTTGATACTGTCAGTACCCCCATAAATGAAATCAAAGTATCTCCATTTATCCAATGCTGACAGACTGCAGTGAATCTTACATACAGCAGTTTGATTAATTTTATGACGAAATTATTTCGGCTTTTGGCGGTCAGTGGTGTGATTCACTTTAATATGTCAGCATATTCTTTATTAATAGGGTCTATGCTATCTATTCAACGAATACTGACAGTGAATTGTGAATCGTGTGCAGAGAGAATAGAATATAACCATAGAGTGGCCTTGCAATACCGGTTCTACAGCGGACTAGTGAGACAAACCCCCAACTCCTTATGGACCTTCCTCGCCCGGCTGGTCTGGTAACCCTATGTTGCACGGGCTTCGTAAATATTCATAACTCAAGTTCAAATCATCATATTAAAATTAAACTGACTCTTGGCTTTCAAATCATGCTCTACAAGTAATGTGATATACTATTTCATTGTAACTATATATTTTCTAAGTTATTGTTTACAAATCAAAATCGTGTATAGTATTTGGTGATTGCGCGCATCTTTATTCTCTTCAATGAATTCTTATGATAGCTTTTAATGGAAGAAGTATGGATAAAGTTTATAGTACTAGTTAAGATCTTTAATTTTCTTTATGATACCATTAAATTTTTGATAGAAGAACAGCAGATTAATGTGTTGAAGATCGGAAATATAATTGCCAAGCATAAAGGCTTTTAATAGGCTTCGTAAATCATCCATAACTCAAGTTCAAATCAGATATTGAAATAAAATGAAGTCGATGGCTTTGTGTAATCATACTCTACGAGGATTGTGACTATCATCGTGATTTTTCATCGTAATTATCATGATTTCTACGTTATTTGTTGACAAATCTAAACATTATAATATTATTTGATATTCGCGTGCATTTTTATTTTCTTCAATAACCTTTTGTGATAGAATTTATGGTTTGAAATGAGAACTATTACCTCACTCACTCACATTCACTGACATAATCTCATAATTCATATTTTATCCACTATCAACTCATATTCACTGTCAAAACGTCTCGTAACGAAAAAACCGGCACGTTTAGAAACGGCAATGTTCACGGTAAGAAACAGTAATGTTTCACTTGTTTCAAACAAGTTACTTGAACAATAGAAGTACATGTACAACCGAAAATTGCACAGAGTTTCTCGTCTGGAGAAATAATAAATATAGAAAAAATGTCGACATGGCAGTTTTATTAATGAGAACGTTTCTATGAATACGTGATGTTTACATGAAGTGAGAGAGTATAGAATAATGGTTTATTTGCAAACACTATTCAATGATATTGGAATGTTTACACAGGGCAAAAGCCTTTTAATAGCCTCATGCTTGGCTAATTATTACTTCCGATCTTCAACGCATTAATCTGCTGTTCTTTGATCATAAAATTAATGGTAGACATACATAGAATTGGAGATCTCAACTAGTACTTTAAACTACTGTACATCCAATACTTTTTCCATCGAAAGCTAACATAAAATTCATTGAAGAGAATAGAGATGCACGCAATCACCAAATACTAGACAATTTTGAATTGTTAAATAACTTGAAACATATTATAGTTACGATGAAATAGTATACAACATTACTTGTAGAGCATGATTTGACAAAGCCATAGAAGTCAATTTAATTTTAATATTATAATTTGAACTTGAGTTATGAATTATTACGAAGCCCGGCAACATAGGATTACCAGACCAGCCGGGCGAGGAAGGTACATAAGGAGTTGGGGGGTATTGTCTCACTCCGCGCTACTGCAAGGCCGCTCTAGTCTATTCTATTCTCTCTGATCGTGTGCACCCACGTGTTAAGTAACAGCTGGTTCAAGGTCTCTCAGACTTCAAGGTCAACACTATATATTATCACATCGCGCCGGATCTAGAATTTAGATATTGGCTATTTAACCGGCCATTAACCAAGATTACATGGTTCCTCACTCATTCAATGTATTCTATGTTTATTGCATTGAGTTATTTTATTTTCATTGAGTTTGTAATATTGTTGCTGTTTGAATTTGTTGATAGCCAAGCTTAAGCGATTGGTATCTCATTCATTCAACACTTTTTTGTGATTTATTTTCCATGTTTTGTTGTTTTTGTCCATTTTTGCTTCATTCACTTTGTTACATACTTATTTATGCTATTGTTATTTGTTATCAACTGAGGATAAACTTACACCAGGGGTAAATGGACGAACCCCCACAAATTTAGAAAAACAAAATAATGGAAGTGACATCATTCAAGAATTCTGTCAAAAGTAATTTTGAATAGTGCTGACCTTTTTTGGGACCACCAAGAATATTCAACCTCCCCTCACCCCTGTGGGCACCTCTGCTTACATGGCTCCACACATTTTACCGTCTAACTATTGAACCATTCTCTGTTAGATTACAAATTATTTTAATAAAAAATACTAGGTTTGTTTAAAGAGAATTTGGCATGCTCGTGATAATCAACCAATTCAAACGTATTTTGCTTTGTATGTTTCATTGACCGAGCGAAGTGAGGTCTAAGATTCAGTCGACTGTTTGTGTGTTTCTCTTAATGTTTAAATGTTTATATGTTGCGCATTTACGGCGAAGCGCGGTAATAGATTTTCATGAAATTTGACAGGTATGTTCCTTTTTTAATGCGCGTCGACGTATATACAAGGTTTTTGGAAATTTTGCATTTCAAGGATAATATAAAGGAAAAAGAGCCTCCTTCATACGCCAATATTAGAGTAAAAATCAGACTATAAATTATTCATCATAAATCAGCTGACAAGTGATTACACAGATGTGGGAGAAGCCAGTCTATTACTGTATTTGTATAAGGTCCTAGTTTCAATCAAAGACCTTGAAGAGGTATGCATCTTTAAGCTGGGTTTACACCAAAGTTATTAACAAATGTTAATAACTTAATCCTTATAGATTCTATTAGATTTAACGCAAGTTGACAAACACACATGTTCATCATGTGTATGATAAGTTATGTTCAATCTAAATAATCTATAAGGATTGAGTTATTAACATTTTGTTAATAAATTTGGTCTAATCGCAGCTTTAAGGTCTTTGGTTTCAATATTTTATTTGCAGTCATGGTATTATTATGCGTGTCCATCAATATCAATATTTTCACATTCGAAAAAACTAATTTAATAGGTGATTAAAAATAATCAAATGAACTAATTAATGCTGAAGAAATTATAATATTTTTGATTGAAAAAAATTAATTTTCATTAGATGAAAAGATTATCACGGAACTGGATGAATATTATATAAATTCTGGAATAGAAATATATTCTATTCATTGTTTAAATAAACATATTAATAAATTATGGAATACAAATTCAAACGTGAACTGATTTTGTTAACATTTAAAACAGTTGACATCAGGTACTTGTGGATGAGAATACTGCGTGAGGTCTACTGTTCACAGAACTACTAGTTTGTTATTAACCGAAAATACATGGTTCCTCACATTTTACTGTTTATTATTGAACCAGTCTTTGTTTGATCATAACATTATTCTGATAGGTTGTTCACTAGAAGTATAACAGTAACTTGGATCAGTGAATATATCATATTTGAATACATAAATAACAATAAATCATGTAAATACTTTGAAACAACAGAATAAACACTTTTGTCATGCCAATTTGTGATAACCACCATTCAAACTTCTTTTGCCTTTCCTGTTCCATTATTATGGTTTTGCATTTGTTCATTCTATTTTCATCACTTTGGGAGTGTACAATTCTGTTTGTTCCATTTTAAAATATTTTTATATTGGTTCATAAGATATGATTATTAATACGAGTCATTTTTTATAGGTGAGATTTGGTGCTATGTGATTGATTGCTGGCGGATGTGAGTAAGATTTAATTCTAGTAGAACGTAGAATTTAAAATATTCCAGTTTATATAACATACTTCATCATTTTTCATATACTTTACAATAATTTGTTATAGTGTTACGTTCTTCAATTATTCTCCAATTTGAGATCAAGATTCTATACAATTATTCACATTACAGAGCAATATAAACTATACTCATTTGTAGTAATTCATTCATTCATTTATTGTATAAAATACTATAATCATAATACAATTATGACATTGGAGGAAAAAACTAGGCTGAGCCTGTACTTTTTCTCTCCAAAAATTTTGATAAAATGTTAATGTTGTCTAATAGATAAGGTTACGTTATCACACACTGCTTCGTCACTTGATTTTCGGTCCACGAATGATGATCAAATTTTGAATTTTGAAGGTTGATTTTATACTCTGAATAAATTACAGAATGTATCACAATAAATTAAAAACTTTAGAAATATTGCACTTATTTAAAAAATTTGAATACAAAATCAAAAACCTACTCACTATTTGTAATATTGTAGCAAATTTCATGGAGCAGCTCCATTCAATTTGTATTTAGTTATTTGATTTTCCCTACTAATCATGATATTTCAAACTAGAATATCTAAAACCCTTGAGATTATTAGAAACAGAAGATTCGAAACCATCTTTCTGCCATTTGAAGCCATATGAATAAATGGATGATTGGAGTTTGAACTTAGTAGTTTCTACTTTTCTATGCTATATATCCATGAAGTAATAGCAATAAACGTGATATACTATGTCGCTGAAGGATTTTCAATGCAAATTCATTCCCTAGTATATTCCAATGATCACAATCCGTTATAATCTAATTTGTTCAGATCCAAAAATACATTAATCCAATACAAATCAAATTCATCCGATTCAACACAATAATTTATTCCAGGTTCATTGATAAGATCTATTTTAATAAACAATCTACTAGAGTAGATTCTCTAGTAGAGTAATCTCTATTAGATTATTCTAATACTCTGGTAGATTATTCTCTAATAGATCTCTATTCTTACGCCTCTTCTGATGAGTAAGCGCGACCGATGAAAAGAATGAGATATCTATCAGATGA
This sequence comes from Nilaparvata lugens, assembly GCF_014356525.2. Lineage (NCBI taxonomy): Eukaryota > Metazoa > Arthropoda > Insecta > Hemiptera > Delphacidae > Nilaparvata > Nilaparvata lugens. The sequence continues at coordinate 9,527 of NW_024094356.1, forward strand.
TTGAGTCAGGCAGTTATGAGGTGAGGTTAATGACAGTGATGGCCCGACCTAGCTCGTCGCACGGACGCAAAAGGAAGCTGCATGATGCTGCATATTTGGCCCACACATTACACAGCACGGAGCTCCATTAGCACTTATCAATAATTTCAATTCTAGTCGCATTTGGAATATTGCGTACTGGAAATAATTATAGATACATAGACATGAGATATAGACAGATTATAGATAGACGTACGGATTGACTCAGAAGTTGTTATCATAATATAGAGACCAAATGGCAGCCTCGCTTCGCTCGCCTAAAGCTGGATTCGCACACAACAGTTATAGTGTACAGTAAAATTATAATTTCCTTAATTTCGAATGAGATTATTCATGTCCGCTCAGCCGGGCTGAATTTTTTTCCTCTCTATTGGTCAGTA
>NW_024094357.1:0-8826 GCF_014356525.2 Nilaparvata lugens
TTGCTGACTGTCTGCCTTGCCTCTGCCTTCTATAGAAGATCTTCTCTCCTTTTTCTTTCTTCTTCTTCTTCTTAATTTTCTTCTTCCTAATTTTCTTTTTCGTCTTCTTCTTCTCCTTTTTCTTAGCTTCTTCTTTATCTTCTTCTTTTTCTTATTCCTCTGCAAATTATAACTGAAGAACTGGATAGCAATAGTCTTAAGTTCTATTTAGATAGCTCTTATTGGATATTTTGAAAAAAGAAATCTGGTGTGGCGCACTCACCCAACTTCCCTTGCCGTTATGAAATTGATCACCTGACGCTAGTGTTCCCGCGCATCTGAAGTCTACTGTTCAAAGATTTGATTCAGCTGGTGACAGGGTATAACGCTGGAGACCCACGAGGTCTGCAATCTCTTCATAGTGAATCATTTATAGAATCAACAGTTGCCAACAGTTTGCAATTGGATAATCACATTTTCTTGAATTTCGAGCTTATTTCAATTTAAGATGAAAATGTTACTGAACATTAATTGAAGAGATTCTCATGCTCAATCTCTTCCATGCTCAATTTTTTTGTTTAAATTGTATTGAAGCCTGATAATGAGAATCTTACATAAAACTTTGCATAGATGGGGCGGAGCTCCTGAATTTTTTACAGATTGGGCTTGTAGCAGTTGATAGAGCTTAACAATGACTATTTCAGGTATAACTTTAATCAATCGTTGGAGCCGTTTTCGAGAAAATCCCGAAAACCCCTGTTTTCAACAACATTTACAACATTTTCGTCATTTTAGCCGCCATCTTGTATCGCATTTGATCGAAATTGTTCGTGTCAGATCCTTATATTGTAAGGACCTTACGTTCCAAATTTCAAGTCATTCCGTTAATTGGGAGATGAGATATCGTGTACACAGTCGCACATACACTCATACACACACACACACACACACACACACCACACACACACACACACACACACCACACACACACACACACACCACACACACACAAACACACATACGACCAATACCCAAAAACCACTTTTTTGGACTCAGGGGACCTTGAAACGTATAGAAATTTAGAAATTTGGGTACCTTAATTTTTTTCGGAAAGCAATACTTTCCTTACCTATGGTAATGGCAGGGAAAGTAATAATATGAAGTTATAATGTCGCAGCAGTGTGTTGGTTAAACAACTCTCTCTAAAATCTTCCAACACAAAGAAGCTATTAGGAAGCGAATAGCAGCTCTAAATATAAACACTCTGTTCACAGAGCAATTTTATTACTTGGTCTTTAATTATTGTGTGAATCAGAATCTTCTCTTAGTTTTGACGTAAATAATCTATGAAAAAATAATTTGTTAATATAAAAGTTAGATTCACTTTTTACAAAAGATCAAGGAGTGGATCATTCTTATTTTTCTCCTTCTTCTTCTTATTTTCTTCTTCTTCTTCTTCGTCTTCTTCTTCTTCTTCTTCTTCTTCTTCTTCTTCTTCCTCTCCTCCTTCTCCTCTTCTTGGAACAAGAGAAGAATGAGAGTGTGAAGAGGAAATGATGAGGTGTGAACGTAGCGGCAGCCGATTGACCCGCGGGGCTATTTTGTACCTGAATAGCTGAATGTGGCCTTTGATGTTGGTATAATAATGCTGCTGATAAATTTTTGTATAAGGTATAGCTGTGACAATGGTTCCCTTTTCCTTGTTTCTATTACAATCAAATTACATGTACGCTACTCAATACACATAAACTGAAGCCATTTCCTGGCTAGAATTTCCTGTTTCTCCTCATAATGTGATCAGAATTCATCTTCTGGTCGCACAAAAGCAGGTTAAATGTCACGACTACTTGAATCAATTTCACGACTACTTAAATTAATTTCACGAATACTTGAATCAATTTCACGACTACTTAAATTAATTTCACGAATACTTGAATCAATTTCACGACTACCAATCACAGAAGCTCATTTTCGACAAAGCCTTTCCTCATCGATTCTCGTGAAATAATCACGGTAAACATTCAAATTCAAATTCAAATTGTTTTTATTCTGATTCAAAAATCAAATACTTACAAAATTTCAAATACATCAAACATCAAAATGGAAATAAAATACAAAGTGCACTGAAGAAATTGTATAAAATATAATTTATGTAATAAGGCTTTCTACGTGTATGATGTATTATGAAAAAAAAACAAAGCTTTTTTGAAACAGAATATTTCTAGATTGCTGTAAGCATATAATGCTTACGCGTGCAAGCAGGAGTGCTTATACTATTTGAATAAATCAGAAAGAAGAAAAAAAAATTTTTTGGGCAAGAAAAAATGAAAACACACATTCACTCACCTCTCATACATTTCCAGTTTGGGCTTAATTACTTTTTGATATGATTTTCAACAACTATAATAATTACTATCCGTCAGGCTCGCTTCGCTCGCCATATCCGTCTAGCCAGGGGCTCCGCCCCCTGGGACCCCCGACTGGATCGTCCGAGATGAGATCAGCATTTTCATTTGAGCATTTTTATCATATGTTAGGACGATCCGGTCGGGGTCCAGACTAAACGGATATGGCGAGCGAAGCAAGCCTGACGGCTAGTAATATAATATTCCCAGGATTGAAGTAGCAGTGCCCAATCAATTTTTCCGCGATAAATGCATTTAAATCTTCAACTTGGTGCCACCTAACAAAGTCAACTCAACTTAATGCCAACCTGACAAAATATTAATTCAGTTGCCAGTTAACAACTGTTTCGAAGAGGTACTCTATCTAGATTATAGTTCTATAGTAACATATGATATGGAAATTTCATATTATAATTAAGAGATGGGGAGAAGAAGAATATACATGCTGAAAGACGAACTTTAAACCCTTAAAAACAACCCTTAGAGTTAAATATTGCCAAAAGATTTCTTAGTGCGCCTCTAAAGGGTCAACTGAACATACCACCAAATTTAACGTTTTTGGTCCGGTAGATTTTAGTTCTGCGAGTGAGTGAGTGAGTGAGTGAGTCAGACAATCAGTCAGTCAGTCAGTGAGTGAGTGCCATTTCGCTTCTATATATATAGATTATGTCGAAAACTAAGAAAGAATAGAAAACATGTGTTCTAAACAATCAGGCAAGATATTTCTAAGCCAATTAAGAATGTAATATCAACCGGCGTTTGTGCAACCGGGCCTTAATGTGATCAGAATTCATCTTATTATGTGTTTGACGATGCTACTGAATCTCACGTCCCAGCGTCAGAATCTGATTAGCATCAGTGTTGCTATAGTGAGGTCCACGTTATAATGACAGTATTTGATCAACTTTGGTTTTGCCATCCTTGTGTATCATTCGACAAATCGGTGGTACTCTCCTTTCCTAGATCCACAACTATGCCAATTATGTTTTTGACATTGCAGAAATATAATCAATTAATGAAGAGAATCGGCATCGCTATTCTTCTATCTTTATCCACTGACATTATAACGTGGACCTCACTATATCCTTGTCTGTTATTAGACGAAGTAGGTAAATCTATCCTTTTCAACTCCACATCGTTGCCTAACTGTTTGCAGACTAATATAATCTTCGAGCTCAGTATGGAATCTGGAGATACCATACTCCGTATAAAATCACTTCTGACTTGAAGGGACATGCGCAACAGAGAAAGGTAGGGATACAGTGGCGCGTTGTTGCCGTTCTGAACCGGCCAGCGTTCTCTTATTTCCAATGACTGTTCAGCTGCTCATGATACGCTTACGGATGTTTTCTCTCTGGAAGCACTCAGTCGCCTGAGTCTAATCGACGAATTGGCAACTGCGCTTCTACCATGACTCTATCCACCACGTAATGGCTGATCTCCCTCCATTTCTCTGCGCCGCATATTCCTCCAAGTCAATATTTACATTAAAATTTCAATTTTATTGATGTTATGCATTGTACAATAATACAATATTGACACAAGTCAAATACATAGTCACATTAGTAAGTTAAGATGCGTACAGATATACGTGCCGCGAACATGAGCAATTCACTTTTAATCAGCTGATTATTGACCGAGCGAAGTGGGGTCTAAGATTCAAGTCGACGGTTTGGCATTTCCCTTGATGTTTAAATGTTTGAATGTTTAAATGTTTAAATGTTTAAATGGTTATATGTTTATATGTTTATATGTTTATATTTTATATGTTTATATGTTTATATGTTTATATGTTTATATGTTTATATGTTTTATGTTTATATGTTTATATGTTTATATGTTTATATGTTTATATGTTATATGTTTATATGTTTATATGTTTATATGTTTATATGTTTATATGTTCATATGTTTATATGTTCATATGTTTATATGTTTATATGTTTTTTATGTTTATATGTTTATATGTTTATTGTTTATATGTTTATATGTTATATGTTTATATTTTATATGTTTATATGTTTTATGTTTATATGTTTATATGTTTATATTTTATATGTTTATATGTTTTATGTTTATATGTTTATATGTTTATATGTTTATATGTTTATATGTTCATATTTTATATGTTTATATGTTATATGTTTAAATGTTTATATGTTTATATGTTTATATTTTATATGTTTATATGTTTATATGTTTATATGTTTTATGTTTATATGTTTATATTTTCATATGTTCATATGTTTATATGTTTATATGTTTATATGTTTATATGTTTATATGTTTTATGTTTATATGTTTATATGTTTATATGTTATATGTTTATATGTTTATATGTTTATATGTTTATATGTTTATATGTTTATATGTTTATATGTTTATATGTTTATATGTTTTATGTTATATGTTTATATTTTATATGGTTATATGTTTATATGTTTTATGTTTATATGTTGCGCATTTACGGCGAAACGCGGTAACAGACTTCATGAAATTTAACAGGTATGTTCCTTTTAAAATTGCGCGTCGACGTATATACAAGGTTTTTGGAATTATGCAAAGGAAATTTTAAAAGGAAAAAGGAGCCTCCTTCATACGTCAATATTAGAGTGAAAATCATACTATAGAATTATCCATCAGAAATCAGCTGTCGAGTTGACTATAAATTGCATGTCATGACGCATGCAATTCAATATCTCAAGTAACTTGGTAAAAAATTAGCAGCTGTGTAGGCTATAAATTGCATGCCTCATTGCATGCCTCATTGAATGCAATTTATATGCACTATTAAATAGGATGCAAAGAACTTATAACAGCTCGTCTGGGCGCCTAGATGTCTTCTGGTTTTCTCGCGCTAAATTCCAGAAAGCATTTTATATGATAATTAAATCTTGTGTAAGCATGATCTGATCAAATCAATAGTTAGTGTATCAGTGTGGATGTGCTCATGGTTTGGGACGTCGTTATAACTGCGAGAGGTCCACTGTTCACAGAACTACTAGTATCTGTATTTTTACAGAACGGTAAGATACAGATATAAAAAGCTTGGTATCAGCTGATTAAAATGAATTGCTCATGTTCGCGGCGCGTATATCTGTACGCACCTTTACATTGTAAAAAATATTAAAATGACAAAAAATAACTCAATTCGATGCAAGAATCACATCATTCAAAATTTCTAATTCAAAAGTTCCATTACACTGTGAAATGATTTTTCGATCTGCCAGTCCTTCAACTTAATCTTCAACAAAACTAACAAAACTAGATCTCAGATATAACAGGTGGAGAGAGTTCAATATTTTCCTGCTCATGTGATCAGGACTACCTCGAAAAAAGACGTTCCATGAGCATCTAGTCTTAGAGCATTCCTAGACCTCGTGTTGCACCCGTGTATATCCGATCCTCTAGTCCAGGAAGCTCTATGTTTGAGTCCATGTATTGCAGCCTCGAGTATGTACTGTAATGTAGCCGAATATTTGACATGCATTTTCACAATCCGAGAGCATCCATTGTTTAAAAATTAAAGTGTCGACGACGGTGAAAATTCATGACAAGTAAAATTGGACTGAAAAATGTATGCCTTGGCAGTCGGTTACGAGGGCGGGACCAGGAACTATCTACAGCAGATAATCGGGCCCGGCTCTACCCCTTTGTTCCGAAACACCATTTTCCTGGTTCAGTGAGTTGCTAATATAATCAATTTAATTATTATATATTATTCATCTTTTTCTATTGAAGGCAAATCCTGTAATTATTCTATTGTTTGTTTAATATTATTCTATTAAAGTTTCCAGTTTCATTTTGAGTTACAATTTAATTGAATTGTAGCTCAAATGAAATGGAATAATATTAAGAAAACTTTTTAAACAAACAATGGAATAATTACAGGATTTGCCTTCAATAAAAAGGATGAATAATAATAATAATAAAATTGATAATATTAACAACTCACTGAACCAGGAAAATGGCGTTAAAAGCAGTGTACTTTGCAATGATCCACTCCCACATTTCATATGGAATTGAAATATATGGAGGAACAAGCATCTCAAACTTGAATAAAATACTCCTATTACAAAAAGAAGCAATAAGAATAATTCTAAATCTTGATAGAGAGCAATCATGCAAGCCATTCTTCAGTAAGTTAAAGTTTATGACGGTGTACAGCCTGTACATTTATAGACAATATTATATATAAAAACTAACGAATCTAGATTCCCACGGCAAGAAGATATACATAATTGCAACACAAGAAATAAAAATAATTTTACAATAAAGAAATACAATAAGGAAAAATAAAAACAAAGTCCCACGTACATGGGAATAAAATTTATTGGTTGTCTCCCAGGTTGCATAAGACATGAACCTGATAGATCAAAATTTAAGAAATTGCTGAGAGCATATTGATGGATTTAGCATGCTACAGTATAAACGAGTTTACTGTAAAAAAATGAATTTTATACACTCACTAATTTCTCTTAGCTTTAAGTTAGTTTTTAGTTTTTGACTTTTTCATGTACCTTTTTCATGTATGTTCTGGAAAGAAATAATGATTGATTGATTGATTGATTGATTGATTGATTGATTGTCTTGGAACAGAGGGGTAGAGCCGGGCCCGATTATCTGCTGTAGATAGTTCCAGGTCTCCTCCTCGTAACCGACTGTCAAGAGGCATACATTTCCCGTCCAATTCTACTTGTCATGAATCTTCACCGTCGTCGAAACTTTTAATTTTTAAACAATTGATGCTCTCGGATTGTGAAAATGCATGTCAATTCAGACAGGGAAGGGTCAGAATCCTTGCACTTTAGAACAGTCGCCTGCTAGGGGTTCGTGGGGGTTTCCCCAGTATCATCCTGACCACTCGATTCTGAGCCTTGAATACTCTGACAATTCCAGTTGATGAGCCCACAAGATCAAGCCGTATGTCAGTAGAGGTTGAAGGTAGCCATAATACGCCGAGAATACTCCTTTCTTGTTCAGACTCATCTATATAATAAGAGAGAGTAGGGTTGTTTTTTGTTCGTTTGTTCGCATCAAAACATGTCAACTTGTGGATTGCATACTGGAAAAACGGGAATGATTTAGATCTCCAAATTTCGAACATAGATTCTAAAAATATCAATCTCGTGCACCTGGAAGCACAAATTTCAATTTTCCTTCTAGATTATTCATAATTAATGTTCAAAATTCATTAATAGTACATACGATTTCATAAAAAATCACCAAATCATATGGTGGAATTAGAAAATATTATATACAGGTATACAGGTGTAAAGTAGTATAGGAAAATTTATTATGTTTGACGCATCATCACGTCTGAACTACTGGACTGATTAACTTGAAATTTGCATATAGATTCTTGCTTAACCGGGGATGGTTACAAACCTATTCTAAATTCTTCAATATTTGATTACATCAAGTTTTCAGTTCAGAACATTTCTCTTAAAAGGGTAATTAGAAGATAGGTAAGATTAGGGATCCTTTCGAATGATAAAACAGGTTTTCCGTCACACCCAAATTTTTTCCGCCATTTTGGAACCACCACTTTGAATTCAAATTCTTTTTTTAATTGAAAGGTGGTCATATGATAGGATTTCCAGAGAAAAGGTATGGTGAAAACCGCACATTGATATCTCAAACCTTTCAAAATTTATCCTCATTCATTTCCTTATTATAGTATAGAAGATGATAGATAAATGGATGATATATCCATCTACCTATATCTTCTATAGAGGAAAGAACTGGCTTAAAGACGTATACACGTGTAGAGTATAGGGAAATTATGTTTGACGCATCATCACGTCTGAACTACTGGACTGATTTACTTGAAATGCAGCTTATAAATTCTTATCACCCGAGGATTCTTATAGGCCTATTTTCAATTCTGGATTTCATTAAGTCAAGTTTTAAAATAGACCCTTGCGAAGCACGGGTTACCTGCTAGTCGCTAATATTGAAATAGCAAATGCCGCCCTACTAAGTCGTTTCGCGCCCTTCGTCCACATGATAATTCCACCTCAAACCAGAGTCAACCTCGATCCCTAGAAAACCACAAGCACCTGAGGATTTGATTTGCTTCGAATCCAACTTGAAATTTAGTAAATTAGAGAATTCCGGGCGGTTGGAATTACTGATAGAAAAATCCAAAACAATCTTCTCGAAATTGACTTTCAGTTCATATGCCTTACAATTTTAAGTGATTAGTGAGTGTTATTACTTCCTTGCCCTATCACCATAGGTAAGGAAGTATTGCTTTCCAAAAAATTGAGGTACCCTAATTTCATGTTTCCTATACATTTCAAGGTCCCTTGAGTCCAAAACATGATTTTTGGGTGTTGGTCTGTGAATGTGTGTGTGTGTGTGTGTGTTGTGTGTGTGTGTGTGTGTGTGTGTGTGTGTGTGTGGTGTGTGTGTGTGTGTGTGTGTGTTTGTCTGTGAA
>NW_024094358.1:0-9833 GCF_014356525.2 Nilaparvata lugens
TGATAAATAACTATACAGGGTATGAAATTGAAATAAATCGGTCAAGTTATTTCTAAGAAAATCGTAGAAAAACAGGTTTTTAGTAATTATCCGCTATTTTTCTCAAGAATATTACGGAGCTCCTGCATTTTCCCAGAAATGAGACTCGTGTCAGTTGATAGGGCTTATAAATAGCTATCCATGGTATAAATTTGAAGAAAATCGTTAGAGCCGTTTTCGAGAAAACCAGAATAACATGGCTTTTTAGTAATTATCCGCCATTTTGAATTCAATTTTATTGAATTTCTTATTGTCAGATCCTCATGGTATAAGGACCTTGAGTTTAAAATTTCAAGTCAATCGGTTGATTAGGAATGGAGTTATCGTGTTCACAGACATACACACATACACACACACACACACACACACACACACACACACACACACACACACACACACACACAACACACACACACACAGACCAACACCCAAAAATCATGTTTTTGGACTCAGGGGACCTTGAAACGTATAGAAAACTTGAAATTAGGGTACCTTAATTTTTTTTGGAAAGCAATACTTTCCTTACCTATGGTAATAGGGCAAGGAAAGTAAAAAATAAAGTTGCATTCAATATGGTGGATCCAAGATGACAGACCACATTTTTAAAGTCATAGTAAAATAGTATTTTCAATTTGAGTAGGATCCCCGATCACACCTACCATCAAATTACTTATGTGTATGATATATCAAGCCGTTCTAAGACTCCTTTCTCTCTTTTCTGCTTTGTATAATATTTATTAATAATGTGAATATCTTCGGAACGGATTGAGATATCGATATGCGGTTTTCGCCATTCATATTTTCTTGAAATTCCGTATCGAAATCATGTATCGCATGACAACTTTCCTATTTAAAAAAAACAAAACATCAAAGATGGCGGACCAAATTTTTGAAGTCATAGTAAAGTAGTATTTTCAATTTTAGTAGCATCCCCAATCACACCCATTGTCAAATTACCTTTGTGTATGAGATATTAAGCCGTTCTCGGACTTTTCACCCACCCTGTATCTTTATATATAAAAGCGAAATGGCACTGACTCACTGATTGACTGACTGACTGATTGACTGACTGAATGACTGACTCACTCACTCACTCACTCACTCGCATAACTAAAAATCTACTGGATCAAAACGTTCAAATTTGGTAGGTATGTTCAGTTGACCCTTTAGAGGCGCACTAAGAAATCTGTAGCAATATTTATTGTTACAATTGTGAGCGATGAGAATTATGCAAATTAGCCTGAGAAGTTAGCCTGTTATAAAAATGGATTGTGCTGTTCTGCTTTTCTGTGTTGTGTTGTGTTGACTCTGTAAGTGTGTGCGTAGAAGCTATCTAGGAAGATAACATCAATTTCCTGGAGCAACAGTCTAGTTCATGAACCTTGTTTTTTGCGTTGTGTAGTGTCGACTCTATAGGTGTGTGTGTAGAAGTTGTGGGAAGATCAACGATTTTCCTAGAATATAAGTCTGGTTCACAACCTTATAAGGCAAGGAATTTATAGCTGCCTAGGAAAAATAGCTGTCACTTGGTGGGAGAATGTATCTTAAATTGTAGTTGTAACGTCCCTTTCTATTGGTGGAAATTTTTCTAGAGAATAGTAACTGCCAATCACAGTTGGTGTTGGTTAGATCTATTTAGTATGGCCGATCTCACAGCTGTCCACCTCAAGACGAGAAAAGCGAAGTGGCTTCACTCAGCGTCTGTCCTCCGACATAAGCAGTACTAAATATGTAATCTGTTCAGAAATTGTGTAATCATGGCATCCATGCCAGCTTTAGGATTTTTAGTGTTTGGCTCTGGACCTTTTGTTCCAGCAGCATTTGAGTTTGTTCGCCTCAGTAGTTGCTTTAATTAAGAAGAGAGAGAGAGAGTATCAAATTGTAACCTCACAATGGAGATTTTTTCCTATAACCGCTACTAAAGGTACGTCATAGATTTATGATATTATTTAGGAAATATCTTCAATGAAAACTTCCATCAAAGTATTTATTGTAATGTACCGTAATTAAAGTGTAAAAATTGAGAATAGTCCTTTGATTGAATGGAAGATGGAAATGGTAATTCAAACTGAAAAATGTTGTAAGAAAATGAACGGTATTGTTTTGTAGAAATATAGAGTGCCTATTAGAAGGAATTAAGATATTTTTGGCTTGTATTATTTCTGAAGAGAAAGCTATTATTATTTATAAAAATAGATCTGTCAATTTGTGAGATTTTCAGAGACTGTATTTTATGATTAATTCTATTAGAAATCTATCATCTTTATTTGTCATATTTGAAATCATTTCAATGATTTTGATTAGAGGAGAAATTACCTAAATATCATATAATTTTTCAAGAGAATCTTTTTGATATTAAACAACTATACTCGAAAGTGATATGGAAAGTGTTCAATCAACTTGTGAATTATGTACTATGTAGGCCTATTATGGAATACTATGTACTCATCGCTTTGTGTATAGGGCGTAACCCTTATTACAAATAAATTCTATTCTTTTATATCAAGAGATTGAAGTAGGTAATGCCTACTTATGTTTTAAAGTAATTGAGCTATATAACCTAAAGTAGGTTGTTTTTATTATGTAACTGAAGTTAAGTTAATTGGTTTTATCCTAGTATTTTTATTCTAACAGCGGTGTAAGTACGGGGATCAACGTACGAATCCATCATTTCATGGGTTCATGAACGTGTGTCTTTAAGCCGCTGAGACGCCTCTGAATCGATGGCCGTCCTAGCTGGGGTATGCTGTCTCCTGTCCATCTGGACGTGTAGAGCTCGATCACCGAGCCTAGATTCAATTTGAAGAAACAGCTATGAGGTAACAACTTTTTTCCAAATTAAACGAACGTCCCAGGAACTCCGGATGTGACAAAATGGGTTTTAGTGACGACAGACTTTCAATCAAGTAAAATGTGCGGAATTAGACTTTTGTTAAATCATAATTTTGAGATATTATTGGGGATAGATAGTTTATAATTTTATTAATTTGGTTTGAGTAATAGATTTTTGGTTGTATCTTTACATTGAAAAGTGAGGCCATATTTTCTCTGTAAGGATCCAGCTGGGAATTTCAGTTTTCTTTAAATTTATAAATAATTATAATCTTCTAAACTACTAAAAGTTGAATGAGTACATGAATTTTTAAATGTCCCTTATTGATTAAATTTAATGTTTTAAAATAATTCTCATCTTAAAGTTGTAAAGGATCAAATGAAGTTTCAAGGACCCTAACCTTTCCTAAATTTGTTTTGATGACTATATTTTCGAATAGTTTTTTTTAAGGTAGTATACCATGATGTGATACTTGAGGAATGTTTGTCCTTGCAGCGTTCATGATATAAAGATACTGAATAGTTATTATTGGGGGGGATCATTAATATTTGATAATGTTTTGATAGTGTTTTAAAGTTTCCAAGTGTGTTCAAAATTTAATGTTCTAAGAATTTTATGAATTTTATGTGGATCTTTTCTTAAAATATTTTTGTTATTTATGATTAACTTTTGAGAAATATTTATGATGATTTTTAATTCTTCTTTCTGAAATTAGAGTCCTTCAAGCTTTTATGATTCAATCTAAAACTTTTTAAAATGTAGAGCATACAGAGAAGGTTATTACCGAATTAAGTATATCAGAGATAACTTTCTAAATTAGTAATTTTATTTTCGGTTTTCATGATTCTTCTTCTTGTTTATTTGTTGTTTATTGATTTCTTTGTTTTATTAACTTCTTTGTTTTATTAATTGTTGAATTCACTGTAAGAGGTGACAATATAATTGATACCTTCTCTCTATTTCGTTGTCTCTCTTGTCATTTCTGGTTTCCCGTTCTCTAGCACTAGGTATGTTTATCAAGCATCCCTTTTATTAAGTTATATTGTGTGTGCTTCTAAATTCTAAATTCAAAATTAACTTTCTAAATTCAAAGCACGGCACAAATCTTTTGGCAACATTTTAACTCTAAGGGTTGTTTTGAAGGGTTTAAAGTTCATCTTTTAGCATGTATATTCTTCTCCCAATCTCTTAATTATAATTGAAATTTCCATATCATATGTTACTATAGAACTATAATCTAGATAGAGTACCTCTTCGAAACAGTTGTAAACTGGCAACTGAATTAATAATTTTGTCAGGTTGGCATTAAGTCGAGTTGACTTTGTTAGGCTGGCACCAAGTTGAAGATTTAAATGCATTTATCGCGGAAAAATTGATTGGGCACTGCTACTTCAATCCTGGGAATATTATATTACTAGCAGTCAGGCTCGCTTCGCTGGCCATATCCGTTTAGCCAGCCGTTTAGTCTGGACCCCCGACTGGATTGTCCTAACATATGATAAAAATGCCCAAATGAAAAATGCAGGCGAGCAAAGCGAGCCTGCTTATCTTAATCTTGGACGACCTAGTCGGGGGTCCAGGGGGCGGAGCCCCTGGCTAGACGGATATGGCGAGCGAAGCGAGCCTGACGGCTAGTGAACATATAAACAGGAGTTGCTCGTTTAATAGTATAGGATTAATAATTTTATTATATTGCACTTCTTCTTCTCCCTCTTCTTCTTCTTCTTCTTCTTCTTCTCCTTCTTCTTATTCTTCTTCCCATGTCTTCTTCTTCTTTTCTTCTTCGTCTTCTCTTCTTCTTCTTCTTCTTCTTCTTCTTCCTTCTTCTTCTTCTCTTCCTTATTCTTCTTCCCATGTCTTCGTCTTCTTCTTTTCTTCTTCGTCTTCTTCTTCTTCTTCTTCTTCTTCTTCTTCTTCTTCTTCTTCTTCTTCTTCTTCTTCTTCTTATTCTTCTTCCCCTGTCTTCTTCTTCTTCTTTTTCTTCTTCGTCTTCTTCTTCTTCTTCTTCTTCTTCTTCTTCTTCTTCTTCTTCTTCTCTTCTTCTTCTTCTTCTGACTGACTCAGTTATCAAAAAAAGACGAACTGAGAAGAAGATTTGTAATGAACTGAGAAAGGTGACCACAACTCTTACGAGCAGCAAAATTACATAAATCACCTCTAGTCTGATTCACTTTTCCTCTCAGCATTGGTTCTATGAGAAGCGTTGATGTTACTCATGAAGAAAGCTGTCAGTATCAGGTAAATTGCAGTACTGCAGCCGGCGAATGCATGCAATTAAATGCTGTAATTTTTTTTTTTTTGCATAAGCTTATCCCACTGGCTGTGTCATATAATATGCGATGGATACTTTTTGGGATGTAATGAAATATATAATTATGTCATACGGCGATTATTATTCATTGAGTACCCAGTACATATAGGTTACCGTCCTCTTGGTGAATTATTGGTATTGGGGCAATGAACTATACTACTTTTTACTTTCCTTGCCCTATTACCATAGGTAAGGAAAGTATTGCTTTCCGAAAAAAATTAAGGTACCCCAGAATCTAAATTTATATACGTTTCAAGGTCCCCAGAGTCCAAAAAAGTGCTTTTTGAGTATTGGTATGTATGTGTGTGTGTGGTGTGTGTGTGTGTGTGTGTGTGTGTGTGTGTGTGTGTGTGTGTGAGCGCGCGTGTGCATGTTTGTGTGTGTGTGTGTGTGTGTGCATGTTTGTGTGTGTGAGTGTGTATGAGTGTATGTGCGTCTGTGTACACGATATCTCATCTCCCAATAAACGGAATGACTTGAAATTTGGAACTTAAGGTCCTTAGACTAGAAGGATCCGACACGAACAATTTCGATCAAATGCGATTCAAGATGGCGGCTAAAATGGCGAAAATGTTTTCAAAAAAAGCGTTTTTCGCGATTTTCTCGAAAACGGCTCCAACGATTTTGATTAAAGTTATACCTAGAATAGTCATCGATAAGTTCTATCAACTGCCGCAAGTCTCATATCTGTAAAAATTTCAGAAGCTCCGCCCCATCTAGGCAAACTTTGATTTTAGATTCTCAATTATCAGGCTTCAGATACAATTAAAACAAAAAATTTCGAGTGGAAAAGATTAATCATGAGAATCTCTACAATTAATGTTCAGTAACATTTTCACCCAAATTTGAAAATAAGCTCGAATATCGAGAAAATGTGATTATCCAATTATTGCAAACTGTTGGCAACTGTTGATTCTATTACATGATTCACTATGAAGAGATAGCAGACCTCGTGTGTCTCCAGCGTTATTGCCCTGTCACCAGTAGGCTCAAATCTTTGAATAGTAGACTTGAGATGCGCGGGAACACTAGCGTCAGGTAATCAATTTTCATAACGGCAAGGAAAGTTGTGTGGGTGCGCCACACCAGATTTTTGTACTATACAGAAGCAGAGAAAATTTATAAGTTTTATAAGATTGTTCTATTGTATGACAGTAACAAGTGGAGAATGTTGATTCACTAATGTACTATGCAATATTGAACTATGTTCTTCTTCTTCTTCTTCTTCTTCTTCTTCTTCTTCTTTGCTGAACATAGATTATGAACTATCTTCTTTGATTGTAGTATCATCACTGATAGTAAACTATTATTTGGAATATTCTCAAATTCTTTCAATTACTATAGTGATGTTAAAACGTGGTTGTCTCCCAAAATTTATTCCTGCGAATTCAAATCAGGGGCTCTTAAGTGAAGGAATGGATTTATCGAACAAAATATTTTTCTCCAGAATTGATTGATATGAGTTGAAACTTTGACCTATTCTTTTGATCTAGAATTCTAGATATGACCTGCTTCCCCTCTCAAAAACAAACTCAGTTTTCCATTGAGTGTATAAATGATACAATAGAAATATCGTTGGATTTTTGTCTTAATCTATCACACAAAATTACCACCAAGTAACCTGTCTGCCTTAGGTCTTTTGTCAGAGGTTTCAAGTCGTACATAGACTAATTAATTTCATAATTTCTGCTGAGATGAATCTTCATGAATACTAATCGATCAATCAAGATTGTGGATAAATCAAGACTAATTCATAGGTTTTGTTATTACTCGTCAAAGTAACTTATTTGAACAAGTTTTTCCACGTTATAGGCTTTTTGTGGCTTTCAATAAAATCCACTTCAATATTCAGATCATTTCCTAACTTGTCAAAATAGGCTAGAATAAGACTTTTTTACATGATTCCAAATAAATTAGAATCGTCTCACAAGAGATTTAAGAAGTTACAAGAATAATAGCCATATGCTAACACTACGTTTAACGCTAAACCACGTTTACGTTATATGGTTACATTTATCATATAACTAGCCGTCAGGCTCGCTTCGCTCGCCATATCCGTCTAGCCAGGGGGCTCCGCCCCCTGGACTCTCGACTAGATCGTCCAAGAATGAGATCAGCAGGCTCGCTTCGCTCGCCTGCATTTTTTTCATATGTTAGGACGATCCAGTCGGGGGTCCAAACTAAACGTCTGGCTAAACGGATATGGCGAGCGAAGCGAGTATATTATTATAATATTCCCAGGAATAGCTCTGATTGAAGTAGCAGTGCCCAATCACTTTTTCCGCGATAAATGCATTTCAATCTTCAACTTGGGGCCAACCTAATAAAGTCAACTCAACTTAATGCCAATCTGACAAAATTATTAATTTAGTTACCAGTTAACAACTGTTTCGAAGAGGTACTCCCTCTAGATTATAGTTCTATATTAACATATGGTATGGACATTTTTCAATTATAATTAAGAGAATAAGAAGAATATACATGCAAAAAGACGAACTTTAAACCCTTAAAAACCACCCTTAGAGTTAAAATATTGCCAAAAGATTTCTTAGTGCGCCTCGAAAGGGCCAACTGAACATACCTACCGAATTTGAACGTTTTTGGTCCTGTAGATTTTTAGTTCTGCGAGTGAGTGAGTGAGTCAGTCAGTCAGTGAGTGAGTGAGTGCCATTCCGCTTTTATATATATAGATGTGCTTCATACGGGGTTTAAACGAACAGCTGAAGTTTCTCCGTTTGAACCGAGTATCTGCATGCGGGCCCAAGTTGTCAAACTACTTCAAATTTACATTCATGAAGTTTCCTTGTAAATTATCTCCAACTATTTTTATAAAATAGAAATTCAATCTTGGTCTTGGTTCATCCTGCTAACATTGACCCTGTTCTATTGTGATAACACATTTACACAATATCCTCAGATGTTCACCTGTCAAAGCAGTCAATCATCAATTTTATGAGATGGTCTGTAGTGTGTGACTCAATTTCAAGGACAAGAATTTGAATTCACTAATGAACTATGTTTAGTTGGAGGCTGTTTCAACTTAGTTTTGATGTAACGATTGCTTAATCCGGTTAGTCAAGCAGTGTTTTGACCTCCTGTCTTATCAAGAACGTGTTCCATAATTCCAATCCTAGCTCTAACTCTATTGGACAATTTACTGTCGAAAAGTCCCATTTTCCACTGATTGAGTCCCGACTTGTTTCAGTGCATGGAACGATAAGTAATAAGTTTTAAAGTCAAGTGAGGAGTATTGTAAAAAAGAGGGTTATTCCCTCGAATGTGAATTCGTGAGGATGATTCAATTTGGAAGATTTGAGACAAAATTGAGAAATAGAAGAAGTTTTGGATCATAGCCTGATTTTCTTCTCTGATATCGTATTGTTTGCTCTATCCAATGAATGAATGGATGAATTTTTGATATTGAATAAATTTATAATACTCTTCATATCACCAAACATCTTTATTTTAATACATTCAAGACTAGACTGTTATTAACGTTCTGATAACAAATGTATTGAAATTATATGATAATAATAAATATCATCTATAACATCTCCCTCTTTAAGACTTTATATTAGTCATACATATCCTATATTCCCCTTTTTATTTTCAGTATATGAATTGTGTTTCTTCGCTGAACACCGCCATTATTGTTTCTAACCAGGAATGAACGATGTATTCGAAATATTTCGGGTGTTAAAGCTCAAAAGATATTGCAGACAATTTGAGAGACTTAAGATGTTGTCTAATTTCTCAAAATATCAAATCAATTTGATATCAGAACAAGCAAACTTCGAAAAATTGTATGAGTATTCCTCTCACAAAATTTGTAAATGATTAGAAGTGATGTTTTATGTACAAGAGGAATGAGAGAGAATACATAATAGTAAAGTATGTATGGTTTTTTATCAAAAATAACCTTTGAATATGATGATTAGTACCTGTATTTATAAGATCCATCAGCGTTGACTTCTTGCTGTTGACTTAGAATAGGAATTGGTGTCGTGTATTGCTGCTGGGGTGCCGATAACACTGCGCCCAGCATAGACATTAAAACAGTACACCTCTGCAAAAATACAAAGATAAAAAATACATTATTCCAGGATAGATGATCTCTTAGAGCGTAATAATGCATAAATACATCAATATTATGAATGCATCCACTCACCAGGTCATCATGAATGAATCTTTTTTTGTGTAGTTGAGAAGTTGATATTGTGGTAATTATTCATATTGAATGAAAAAGACTAAGAAATTGTCAAAAAACCACTGATGTATTGATAATTAGCAAGGACCGGTTTCGGTTAGTACACCATTGTCAATCTCTGAAAACTGACAATGCCAGTTTAATAAATTAATGCCAAAAATTAATAATACTGACAATGCCAGTTTATCAGAGATGACAATGGTGTAATAACCGAAACGGTCTTTCTAATTATCAATAAATCAGTGGTTTTTTGACAATTTCTTAGTCGTTTTCATTCAATATGATGAATCATTTTTCTGTAAAATCTAATTAATTTTAAATTCAATTGATGATATATAGTTTTCAAGTGGAACGAATGTTGGAGAGTATTTTAGCTATTCAATTGAATCAATTTTCAAATTCATTAATGGATTATAATTCTATAGTAGAACGATTGTCTGTAG
>NW_024094359.1:0-9289 GCF_014356525.2 Nilaparvata lugens
GAGCGCTCAAAGTTGAAAAATCTGGTGTGGCACACTCACACAACTTTCCTTGCCGTTATGAAAATTGAATCACCTGACGCTAGTGTTCCCGCGCATCTCAAGTCTACTATTTAAAGATTTGAGCCAGCTGGTACAGGGCAATAACGCTGGATACATACGATGTCTGCATGTCTTTATAGTGATCATTTAATAGAATCAACAGAGTTGCCCAACGTTTGCAATTTGAATGATCACATTTCCTCGAATTTCGAGCTTATTTTCATAAGTTTTTGTGAAAATGTTACTGAACATTAATTGTAGAGATTTTCATGCTCAATCTCTTCCACTAGTATTTTTTGTTTAAATTGATCTGAAGCCTGATATTGAGAATCTAAAATCAAACTTTGCATAGATGGGGCGGAGCTCCTGAAATTTTTACAGATATGGACTTGTGGCAGTTGATAGACTTAATCGATGACTATTTCAGGTAAACTTTAATCAAAATTTTTGGAGGCCGTTTTCGAGAAAATCGCGAAAAAACAGGTTTTTTAAACATTTTCGCCATTTTAGCCGCCATCTTGAATCGCATTTGATCGGAATTGTTCGTGTCGATCCTTATTGTAAGGACCTTACGTTCCAAATTTCAAGTCATTCCGTTGATTGGGAGATGAGATATCGTGTACACAGACGCACATACACACACACCACCCACACACACACACACACACACCACAGACCATACCCAAAATCCACTTTTTGGGACTCAGAGGACCTTGAAACGTATAGAAATTTAGAAATTGGGGTCCTTAATTTTTTTCGTAATAGGGCAATAGGGTAATAGGGCAAGGAAAGTAAAAAGTACGTTCGTTGAGTTCAAAGCCAAATTTCAAACAGTTTGCTCTCATAAAAATTTGAAAACGTTAAACAAAGGAAAAACTATAGGAATCTTATTGGGAAATACTTTCCTCTTTTCGACCATATCTTCGATTACAAGAATCGATAGAAACATAGAATTCGATTTCGACTAATACTTTTCTAGCTATTGACGTTTTTTTTAGAAATATAGAAAATCTATGTATTTCGAAAACTAAGGTCGATATAACAAACATTTTACAAGGCATTTTTTGTTGCAAATTTTGAGTAGAATCTATGGTCTTCGGTTGTTACAAGTTGTCACAGAAGGTCTGTGGGACTGTAGATGATTAATTAGATGTAGATTAATTAAATTACACATCACATCTTCTGCTCAAGACTTTTGGTCTCCGTAGCATTAAACTGAAACTCTATAGAACTCTTATCCGGCCTATTGCTACATACGGATGCGAAGCATAGACACTTCTCATGAATGACGTAAAAAGCTCTCAGAGTCTTCGAACAAAAAATTATCAGAAGAATATGGGGACCCATAAGAACAGCTGAAGGTTGGGTCACTCGAAGTAATGAAGAGATAAATAATATACTTGGGGCCAGCGTTAACGGATAACAAATCAGCGTTAGTTTAACTAATTCATTTCTGTTCCACCAAGATCGGTTAGTTTTAAATCCCGATTAAGTTTACCGGTTAACTAACAATATTTTAGCGGTTTCACAATCCGGCAACACTGTAATTTAACTGAGACAAAAAATTGAGGTTATGTTATTGAAGCGGCGAATTTGAAACTAAAAAATATTAACAAATGAGATCATGGTCCAATATATTAGACAAAGAAAAAATGAGTTTGTTTTCAATTCTAATAAGAGAGAATATTTACATAATAGAAAACTGATAATGATAGGTATGTTTTAAGGTAATTTGACCATTCAATACAGAGGCTTGCGCGCAAGCGCCATAAAAATGCTCTGTCGCCAGTGTCAAGTGCTATGCTGGTAACAGACGACAAATAATCGAAAACTAACCTCAAAAATCAGAATCTAATTTTGAATGCTAATATCAGAAAATACACTTCTCTATTTTATTAATAAATGAAATTCATTCATATATTAGCCCATACTTTGAATTTTCTATTTTTTTTTTCTTACCAAAAACTAATAGGAAGACAGCTATCAGTAGGTACTAACCGGCGTTAGTTGGATTTAATTCCCCGTGAATGGCCTGTTATAAATCTTTTACGTCGATTAGTTTCACCAGCGTTATATTTTGATTTTTACCTTTGAGCAACCAAATTTTCTTCGTTTCATCTAATCGCGGTTGAAATGGTGCCAACTAATCAGAATTAAAATTGTTTACGCCGGTTAGTTTAATCGGCGTTATCACTTGAAATTCTGTTTTGCGAAACCAAAATGCATCGGTTAGCACTAATTTGATTAAAGTACAGCATTAATCGTGATTAAACGTTAACCGACGTACAAAAAACTGGGGGTTGGAAGGGAAGATATTGTACATTTCATTAAGTTGAAACGGATAGGCTGGCTTGGGCATGTTGAGAGTATGAATAGAGAAAGGTTGGCAAAGGCCATCTTGGAGGCGAGAATTAAAGGCACAAGAAGAAGAGGGAGACCAAGAAGAAGGTGGCTGGAAGATGTGGAGAGAGATCTGCGAGTGTTGGGAATTAGGGGATGGAAGAGAGTTGCTGGTGATAGAGACAGATAAAAAGTAATTGTCATGGAAGCCAAGGTCCACGTAGGACTGTAGTGCTAAAGGAAGAAGAAGAGGAGAAGAAGATTAATTTAAATTAATTATAATTATATAAAAATTTTTCTCATGTAACTTTTTGATGATAGCAACTTTTGATGATACGCTGGGAAGGATTTGTGTCATCGATTTGCTGCATTGAACTGCTGCTAGTGGTGAATGATGGTCGCGCTGTGGCCCGGCCCTTTGCCTGGGACCAGGGAGAGTGCTTCATGTGGTATTTCATGAGCAAGTCGTGGTCCACATACTCCACCCACGGCTCTGAATTCCAGTTCAATTTAATCATCATCATTTATTCATTCCTTATTCATTTATACAATAAGTGAATCATCAAAATGATAGGGAGAGAAAAAGTAAGGTAACCTTGTACTATTCCTCTCCCAAATTCAGATACCACATAGTCCGAAATAGGTTTAGGTCTAATCTAATTAATTTATCAATTTATTCAATCATATATTTTCAATTCAATTTCAATTTAATTTATTCACAACACACAAAAATAAAATGAGAAAAGGCAATATACAACAAAACAATAACTATAACAGAAGCAATGATATTAACACATTAAGGCCCGGTTTCCGAGCTCGGGATTAGGCTAAATCCTAGACTTTAAACAGCTGGAGTCAGAAATTGATTTTCCAAAACGGGGCGTAGTCGCAGTCTTTGTCATAGTCACGTTTGAATTGAATTCGAGAAACTAGAAAATTGAACACAAATGAAATAAAGAGAAAATAGTGAAGAGTTTCAGCTATTTTGAATTATTTAGGAATGTTTCATTTTGTCAAGGAAAAAAGTTCTAATTATAGAGAGATGAGAAATAACGATCTATTTTGCTGTTACTATTACTGCGACTACGCCAGTTTTGGAAAATCAATTTTCTGACTCCAGCTGTTTAAAGTCTAGACATTACCTAAATCCCGAGCTCGGAACCGGCCCTAAAAGACAATATTGCTAAATGATGTGTGCTGGAAGAAAGAGGGGAAAATACCTGGCCAATAAGCATTTATTTTTCTATTCCAACTTATTAATGTATCATTTTATTATATATTATTTATGGGGACAACAGGGGACCCTTTAGTGTCTCTCCAAAAATACAGCAATGAAAGTTGATTAATTCAATTTATCAAGTGCATTTAATTCATAGAGAAGTTCTTCTAACTCTGAAGCCCGGTTGCACAAAAGCCTGTTGAATTAATTATGATTAAATGCCAGATATTTTTGAAAAGAATAATTCTCTGATTGGTTCTGGTGGCTTTGATCATGATTTAACAGGCTTTTTTGCAACTGGGCCTGAACCCATACTACTACATTAGGACGCCACTGGAACACAAAGTGTCCGAGCAAGTTACCGGGCATTGGTTCTTATTGACTTCATTACACTACAGTGGGATTCATGTTGAAAAGTCAGTGAAAATGATAGGAAGGCATTATTGCCACTTTTCTTGTTTCCACCATGCACTCTCTATAGTACATAGCTGTGATTGAAGTACACTGTATATCTGATATAGTATTTAACTTTTTGTTCTTCTTAATAATGATAAATAAAATAAATTTTATTCGACAAGAAATTATTAATTTGATTATTTTATAGCACACTTTCATAATGGAGACACAATATTTTGTACTTCATCATATTTCGTCAAAACATACAAACGAGTTGGCAACAATGCAGAGTGTGGTTTAAAGGATAGAGCTATCATATTTGTGTAATGACAGACAAGGATAGCAAAACAACTCCTAATCGATGCTGACTTTATAACCTGAATCTTACTGTAAAGTTGTTTGTTACACCAATAACAATTGTAACTAACTCATTAGAAATAATTTATTATTTATTTATAGGTTAGCAAAAAATATACAAATCGGAAAAGAAAAAACAGGCTATGCCTAAAACTTCTTCAATTTTTAATTTAGTTTTAAATTGTCCAAATATTATAGGTTATGTCCATTCAAATTTCTACACCAAATCACAATCTAAATATAAATAAATTAGAATAAAACAAACAATTTAAATTTGGATGGATTAATAATAAATAATATATAGTTTATAATAACAACTAAGTAATTATAACGTTTATTTTACTAGTAGAGTAATAGAATGATGATATTGTCACAACTGAAACAGTGTTTAAAACTGTCTCTTATCTGTATAGGGCTACTTGTAATATAAATAGAAATAAAAAATTGACTTTTAAAATGCATTAGTGTTGAACCATGCAGTAATAAAATAATTCAAAAAATCTGGTGTGGTACACTCACCAACTTTCCTTGCTCATTGATCTATAAGCCTCATTCTTAACAATGATAATTTAGGGGAATAACATTATGCCGATTGGCGGCTAAATAACTACGATTATACTATTGTTATTGTGTTCAGAGTACATTTTCCTTTGTTCGAATAATGAATTTCAGGATTTTTTGAAAGTTGTCAAAACAGACAGTTGTTCGACGAATAAATATTGACATGTGTTCTTTTGAATAAACTGCTCTCCTACCTACCTCACGCACGAGAAAGGGTTACAAAGTAAATTTCTCAGGGATGAGGTGGACCCCCTGTTAGTTTCTCAGGGAGGAGACTATTCCAGTTAATAGAGCTGATATATAACTTTACAGGTATGAATTTAAAAAAAATCGGTCAAGTTATTTTCGAGAAAATCGTGATAGAAATTCAACAAAATTCATTCTTTCAGGAATATACGGAGCTCCTGCAATTTTCCCAGAAATGAGACTCATATCAGTTGATAGGGCTTATAAATAGCTATCTATGGTATAAATTTGAAGAAAATCGTTAGAGCCGTTTCGAGGGAAGAAAACGTGAAAAACGGTTTTTTAGTAATTATCCGCCATTTTTCTCAAGAATATTACGGAGCTCCTGCAATTTTCCCAGAAATGAGACTCATATCAGTTGATAGGGCTTTTAAATAGCTATCTATAGTATAATTTGAAGAAAATTGTTAGAGCCGTTTTCGAGAAAACAGTAAAAACATGGTTTTTAGTAATTATCCGCCATTTTTTCTCATGAATATTATGGAGCTCCTGCAATTTTCCCAGAAATGAGACTCATGTCAGTTCATAGGCTTATAAATAGCTCTATCCATGGTATAGATTTGAAGAAAATCGTTAGAGCCGTTTTTGAGAAATCGTGAAAACATGGTTTTTAGTAATTATCGCCATTTTTTCCGCCATCTTGAATTGCATTTTATTGAATTCCTATTGTCGTGTCCTCATGGTATAAGGACATTAAGTTTAAAATTTCAAGTCAATCGGTTAATTAAATGGAGTTATCGTGTTCACAGACATACACAGATACACACACAGACCAACACCCAAAATCATGTTTTTGGACTCAGGGGAAACGTATAGAAAATTTGAAATTAGGTACCTTAATTTTTTTTTGAAGCAATACTTTCCTTACCTTGGTAGTAGGGCAAGCAAAGTAACAAGGGTACTGAGATTTTTATTTCTATTTAGTGTTACAACTGTATGAGTCGTAACAACTATAATATCACTTATAGTTTGTGTAAAATAAGTTAAGACTTGGCCCTCCATCCGAAGAAATTACAGGGTTGCCAAATCGTGTAAAATTGCAACTTTCTCGAATTTCCAATTCAACATCAGAATTGGATGTAGAGTATCATCCCCGATATCCTAGTAGTAGGCCTACTAAAAAAAGCTTCAGGGTTGAAGGATTAAAAGGAAATTTTACTTTTCTGATAAAATTGGAAAAATCGCGAAGATTTGTTTTTCTTTTGAATATCACTTCTCTCTGAATCATGGGGCATCGTAATGCGTAATAATTTATATCAAATTAACGGGGAGAATGTCACTTTTCTATAAGAATGGATCATTTTTATCCGACTTATAGTTATTTTTAATTAATATTATATTTCGTCAATGTCGAGACATTTCGATATAGAATTATTACGCATTACGCGAGCCCTGATTCAGAGAGAAGTGATATTCAAAAGAAGAACAAATCTTCGCGATGTTTCCAATTTATCATAAAATTGAATTTCCTTTAATCCTTCAACCCTGAAGCTTTTTTGTACTACTAGGATATCGGGGATGGTATTCTACATCCAATTCTGATGTTGAATTGGAAATTCGAGAAAGTTACAATTTTACACGATTTGGCAACCCTGTAATTTCTCCGGATGGAGAGCCAAGAGCCAACTTATTTTACACAAACTATACTTAACTCAAAGTAACGATTTAAGCATCAAAAACCAGTTTCTAGCTGTTTTGATAATTCATTGATTGTGACAATTCAGTCTTATATTTAAATCTAAATTGAAAATGAAAGTTGAGATATGTTCTTCGAAAAATTTCATGATTTGTGATAGTTGCCTGACCTGATCTCCACAGATGGCAGATGTCAACAGTAGGGGATTGTATTGGGGCGGAAGCGCAGGCATAAAAAGTCCGGGTTCATGCAATCTTGGCTCCTCTAGCCACAAACTGAAAGTTTTGTACAACCTGAAACAATATAAAGTTTTGATGAAATGAATGCAAAAATGCATCGAAAGATGACAACAGTTTCTTTGTAATAGGCCACATACAATAATTAATCATTCCTATAATATTACAACAAAATACAAAACAAATTGTGAAATAAATTAGTTCAAATAAATGAGTATTCTCATAGATTGAGAACTAAATGTTTTCAATGCATCTCACTGATTTCTCACCACACTATTCAACAGTTCGAAAAATATCACTGTGTGAAGTAAATAATTATAGCATTAATTAACGGGCTCATCAATATGAAAAAAGATTTCGATAGAATTGATGAGAGAGAAAGAACGTAACGTATTTCTATACTAATTCTTCAGTATTAAATAATTGAATCCTCAATAATTTTTCAATATTTCTTAAAACATTCTATTTTAGTATTGAAATAGAATAAAATATCAAAACAGCTGTAGTTTTCTGTAAAGTGTAAAGTTTATAGCTCAAAAATTTCAAGTTTCATTCAAAATTTAAACTTTTTGAATAATTACTAAGTTACTGTTCTAGATTTTTTGATTGTAGACTCTAATAGTACCTATTAATTCAATATACTCGTTTATCTGAGTATTGAAGAGCATAAATTGTATTTTGAAAAGTGAAACTGACATAACCAACATTTTGATTTGGACAGTAAAGTATAAATGGAAATGGGACAGTTTTGGGCATGAACTGTTGTGCCTTCTCATGAGTGCCTTTCACAATGTGATAAATAAATAAAATAAATCAGAAAGCTTGTCTCGCAATTCAATTGAATTATCGTTGAATCTTGTAATGAAAACAAAAAGTTTTTTTTGGATGAAATGAGTGTGTGAACTACTTTGTGTTACTATGTGCGAACTTACTTTGAGAGCAACTGTGATTTGTTCTTCTGTTCAGATGTTAGTTTTCCTTCAGTATCATTCTCTATTTTATCCAGATGGTATTGCATGCAACTCATCAATTTCTTCTTGATTCGTTTCTGATAAGAGAGATTGGTCATGCCTTCAAAGAAGTCTTCACCAACACTGCCTTTATCTACGGCCCTGAAAATTCATCAAATTGAAACAATAAACAAATGTTACAACATAATATTCTTCAATTTTGATACATGAAGAATCTTAATCAAACAAAGATGGCAAATTATGCTAAAATTAGAACTGTTTGCATAATAAATTAAGTTGAATGTAGTGCCAACAAACATCTACACCCGGTTGCACAAAAGCCTGTTGAATTTAAATCATGATTAACTTCCACTAGAACCAATCAGAGAAGCCTTCTTCTTTCCGAAAAAGCCTTCTCTTAATGGTTCTTGTTGCATTTAACTAGTAGTTCTGTGAACAGTAGACCTCACGCAGTATTCTCATCCACAAGTATCTGATTGAAACTATACACCTTATGGAAATACAGCAATAGACTGGCTTCTCCACACATCTGTGTAATCACTTGTCAGCTGATTCATGATGAATAATTCTATAGGCTAGTCTGAATTTTTACTCTAATATTGGCGTATGAAGGAGGCTCATTTTTCCTTTTATATTATCCTTGAAATGCAAAATTTCCAAAAACCTTGTATATACGTCGACGCACAATTAAAAAAGGAACATACCTGTCAAATTCATGAAAATCTATTACCGCGTTTCGCTGTAAATGCGCAACATATTAACATTAAGAGAAATGCAAACCGTTCGTCGACTTGAATCTTAGACCTCACTTCGCTCGGTTAATTGAGGATTATTTAATTTAACAGGCTTTTGTGCAACCGGGCCTTAAAATATCGTCCCTCGTAAGTTAATGAGTGACATTCATTTTATCCTGTATTCAAGTTCATCGCATATTTCATTCTTTGTGTTAATTATCAAACATTTCGAATAATACAAACATATGGCAACTAAAAAGCATCAATCTAACCTCAGTTACCTTCCCTTTTACCTCTAAAACATGATTAAACAAAACTTTTTGTTCATCTAATTCTATAGGCAGGACGAATTGAAATCTAGCCGCACTGAGATCCTTCAGCCATTTAATAACGTTGAATAGTTAAGCCCATTTTTTCACAACTTCACGACATCAGACCTGAGCCAATCAGGTTTATACTGGTGAAATAGTCGTTTGAAATAACAATCATGACCTTCTCTGAATCATATTGTTTGTTCAATTTAACATCTCAATATTTTAGCTAAGAACGAATAT
>NW_024094360.1:0-10376 GCF_014356525.2 Nilaparvata lugens
AATCATATTGTTTGTTCAATTTAACATCTCAATATTTTAGCTAAGAACGAATATCCATATTACTTTATGGAATCGGAGTATTGAGATGATAAGAAGAATGAAGATGCTCTAAATATGGAAATCTTATCTTTGAATCTATATAATTAATATATATATATCTAAAAGCGAAATGGCACTCACTGACTGACTGACTGACCTGACTCACTCACTCACCTCAATCGCAAGAAATAAAAAAATCTAACCGGACCAAAAAACGTTCAAATTTGGTAGGTATGTTCAGTTGGCCCTCTAGAGGCGCACTAATCTTTTGGCAATATTTTAACTCTAAGGATGGTTTTTAAGGGTTTAAAGTTCGTCTTTTAGCATGTATGTTCTTCTTATTCTCTTAATTTATAATTGAAAAATGTCCATACCATAATAATTATGTTAATATAGAACTATAATCTAGAGAGAGAGTACCTCTTCGAAACAGTTGTTAACTGGTAACTAAATTAATAATTTTGTCAGGTTGGCATTAAGTTAAGTTGACTTTGTTAGTTGGCACCAAGTTGAAGATGAAATGCATTTATCGCGGAAAAATGATTGCACTGCTACTTCAATCAGAGCTATTCCTGGGAATATTATATTACTAGCCGTCAGGCTCGCTTCGCTCGCCATATCCGTTTAGCTAGACGTTGAGTCTGGACCCCCGCTGGATCGTCCTAAACTATATGATAAAAATGCTTAAATGAAAAATGCAGGCGAGCGAAGCGAGCCAGCTTATCTCATTCTTGACGATCCAGTCGGGGATCCAGGGGGCGGAGCCTCCTGGCTAGACGGATATGGCGAGCGAAGCGACCTAACGGCTATGTATAAATATTTTTATGATCAAAGTGCACTCTATCATGACTGATTGATAAATTCATGCATATATCATTACTAATCGATAAATGCCTTCGAACTAATTCAATTCTAGAATTCTGTCGTGAAGTAGCTTGGATAATAATACTGAGGGTGATGCCCACATAAGTTCTCAGGCTTGTGCGTGGATAATGAGTGAGAGGGATGATGATGAGAGATGACGACTACTTTTAGGTAGACGGGACCGACAGCTTATCGTCTCTTCCGAAAGACGGAAATATCTTTATCAAATTTATCTCTCCTCCATTCTATTTTTTAGTATTTTCAGACAATAAAATTCTGTATAAATATTAATGATAAATCTTATTATTTAATTTTCATACTCCAA
Organism: Nilaparvata lugens; assembly: GCF_014356525.2. Lineage (NCBI taxonomy): Eukaryota > Metazoa > Arthropoda > Insecta > Hemiptera > Delphacidae > Nilaparvata > Nilaparvata lugens. Next base: position 1,229 of record NW_024094360.1, read on the forward strand.
ACACATTCTAATCATTTTTCGTAGTGTAATTTATTGGATAGTGTGGCTTCATATTGTGTTTTATAATGGTTTTCATACAATTAAACACGATTGAAATTTAACCGGCTTCTGTGCAACCGGCACTTATAATAAAATTCTTTTGATACTCTGGGTTAAGAATAAGATTAAGAGTCAGTTGATCGTTTTCAAGTGTTATTTGTTGGGTGTGTATTCTATAAAGCTCTCCAGTATTTCTTACCAATTTTTTATACCTTTTCCGAGTCATTCTCTCCTATCTCACTCTCTTACTATTTCTCTCTCACTCATCTTTTTCATATCATATACAGTTCAATAATTATTTTCTTAGTCTATATTATGTAAATTCATCTATAATTTTGCTGTATTGTAAGCTATTGTATATAGGGTATAAGCCAGTATATTGTAATCTACATAAATCAAGTACTCAATCAATCAATCATCAATCAATCTTTCTCACTCAAAGAGTTTTGTGACAAAGAGGACCTGGAGACCACTACGCTCCATAGAGGCATTTAATCAATTCTCACTCTCTCTCTCTTTCTATGTCTCTCTCACACACACACTCTTTTCCACTCTCACTTTCTGTTCTACTCTCTCGACCACTCTTTCTCACTCACTCACTCTCTCACTCAAAGTTTCTGTGGCAGAGAGGACCTAGAGTCTTAACTCCATCCTTAATAGAGGCAATTAATAAATTCTCTCTCTCTCACACACACACACCCTTTCCTCTCTCAAGTGTCAGTTCACTCTCTCTCCCATTCTCTCCCACTCCTCACTCATCTTCTCATTTTTGTTCCCACCTCTCTACTCATTTTTTCGGCAGAACGTGAACCACTCAGTGCAAAAGGCATACAGAAGAGAGCAATATTCTGGAGCACTACAACCTTCAACCTCCAACCTACCAACCTACAAGACTCCTTATAACTGAAAGAAGGCACTCAGCCGGAAATCTTGCACATTCATAATATCACATCAACCGCTTTCAGCCGACTCTAACTCTGCTAGGATTAGCTTTGAAATTTTGAAAGTTCCTTCAAATCTCATATTTTCAACCACTTGCTCTTAAAGATCTCCTTGCTCTTAATGTCTCTAGGATTGAGATATAACCTGGGAAACTGTAGAAGAATTCTATTTCTTTGATTAGTTACTGTGAATTTCCTATTTCTAAGTTTTCAATTTACTCACTTCAACTTCCATTCAGAGGTTTCAAGGACCACGTTTCTTGAATTGAGATTGTACAGAGAAAAAATCTGGTGTGGCGCACTCACACAACTTTCCTTGCTCATTGAACTGTAAGCCCCATTCTTAAAGGAGAATAATTTAGGGGAATAACATAATGACGATTGGCAGCAACATATTTGAAACTACGATCACACTACTGTATAACTGTTCTAGATTTGTTTCAGAGTACTTTTCCTGTGTGTAATTGAAATTCGATGATATTTTTTAAAAGTCGTCAAAAAAGCTCTTCTACAGATAAAATATCTCGACTATGAATTGTGTTATTTTTATGAACTGCTCTACCTATCTACCTCATGCACGAGAAAGAGGCTACAAAGTCCAATTCTCAAGGATGGGGGACCCCCCATTTAGTTTCCCAGAAAGAGACTCATGCCAGTTAATAGAGCTAATAAATAACTATACAGGATATGAATTTGAAAAAAATCGATCAAGTCATTTTTGAGAAAATTGTGAAAATCATGTTTTTTAGTAAATATCGCCATTTTTCTCAAGAATATTACGGAGCTCCTGCAATCTTCCCAGAAATGAGATTCATGTCAGTCGATAGGGCTTATGAATAGCTTTTTCATGGTATAAATTTGAAGAAAATCGTTACAGCCGTTTTCAAGAAAACCGTGAAAAACATGGTTTTTACTAATTATCCGCCATTTTTTTCCGCCATCTTGAATTGAATTCTATTGAATTTCTTATTGTCGGATCCTCATGGTATAAGGACCTTAAGTTTAAAATTTCAAGTCGATCGGTTATTAGGAATGGAGTTATCGTGTTCACAGACATACACCCAAACACACTTTCACACACACAGACCAACAACCCAAAAATCATGTTTTGGGCTCAGGGAACCTTGAAACGTATAGAAAACTTGAAATTAGGGTACCTTAATTTTTTTTGGAAAGCAATACTTACCTATGGTAGTAGGGCAAGGAAAGTAAAAATAGAGATTATTAATAGAGAAAAATTTAGATTATATAGAGAAAAAATAGCGTAAGAAGATAGGTATTATTTCAAGTTAATCCCTAGACGATGTTTAACTGCATTCTATGGTATCACATGTATGATGATATACTGCATTGAATAAATTGATATCTTATCTCATATTATAGGGTGTTCATGTCTCAAAGTTCAACCTATTTTTTAACTAGAGCCGATTACTGTCGACTACTGTCCATTATTACTGTTATGGCCGTGTGAAAGTGTTAAGGTGCGTACAGACATTCGCGCCGCGAACATGAGCAATTCACTTTTAATCAGCTGATTATATCTGTATTTTTGACCGAGCGAAGTGAGGTCTAAGATTCAAGTCGACGGTTTGGCATTTCTCCTAATGTTTAAATGTTTGAATGTTTATATGTTGTGCATTTACGGCGAAACGCGGTAATAGATTTTCATGAAATTTGACAGGTATGTTCCTTTTTTAATTGCACGTCGACGTATATACAAGTTTTGGAATTTTGCATTTCAAGGATAATATATAAGGAAAAAGGAGCCCCCTTCATACGCCAATATTAGAGTGAAAATCAGACTATGGAATTATTCATCATAAATCAGCTGACAGATTACACAGATGTGTGGAGAAGCCAGTCTTATTGCTGTATTTCCATAAGGTCTATAGTTTCAATCAGGTACTTGTGGATGTGAATACTGCGTGAGGTCTACTGTTCACAGAACTACCAGTTACAGAAACGGTAAGATACATAACTTATATAAAAAGCTTGGCATCAGCTGATTAAAAGTGAATTGCTTATGTTCACGGCACGGATATCTGTACGCACTTAAGAACGGCACTACTCATTGTGACGCAATTAATTTGCCACAGGGTGTCTGGGCTAATTCTCAAAATATACGGTTCGACCATTACTAAGGTCGCCAACTAGTTAACATCAAAGAACCTATCCTCAAATATTTTATATATATGTTATCAAATAAATTGCAACAATACTTTTATTTTCATTTGGCTTTCATAATTATAGCCTGAGAGCCGTTATTAGCTAATCTAGACAGTTGACACCGTATTTGATATAACAATTTCCAGCTTCTTGCGCTGAGACCTATCAATTTCTTTTCAGTAAAAGATTTGGGGAATACCAAAATTATATTCTTTCATCATAAATTCATGTTTGGCATACTATCAATGCTATTGATTGAAAGAATAGATGAATGAAGGGATAATTGAATTGTAACAAATAAATGATAAGTGATATATAAATATCATAGCAATTTGAAGTAAATAATCAAGTATGTAACAGCCAAAAAAAATCCCATAATTGAAGTAACTCTCACATCCATCTGGAAGGGAGAAAACGTCTATCAAAGAGGCTTTCAAGTTGAGTTGTGTGTTGCAAGTTGAAAGGAAGTTGTGGTCTGCGGTGTTCTTGCCTATCACACTCAATTTCAAAAAAGCTTTCAAGTTAAGTTGCAAGTGCAAGTTGAAAGTTGAAAGGAATTGTGGTTTGCGGCGTTCTTGCCTCATTACACTCTGAGTAGAGTCTTGTCTCTAGTGGAAACGCAACTATCATAGATGCGGGCTATCGATCGTCCGCATACCGCGTTTGCAGGAGAGGGTCTCAGTTCCTCTAGATTTCTGTTCATCTATACTACACGAAATAGAATAAGTTAAAATCTTAACTCAATCATGTTTCAAAGGTTATCGTAGGCTACAGGCTCAGCCTAGTTTTCCCTCCTCATAATTATTTATTATTATATAGTGTGTTGTACAATAAATGAATGGATAGAAAAAGAGAAACGCTTAGAGGGTAGGTTGAAAAGTTCGGTTTTTGTTTTTCAAAATAACAATAAGTTGATATTCCTCGAAACATATTGATAATCTTGTAATAAACACAAAGACACGATTAGGTCGACCTTTAATACGACGAAAGCTGTTGAATCATACTCCTTCTGTAGTCAATGATACGAAACTTCTATAAATATCACACAACTAGCCGTCAGGCTCGCTTCGCTCGCCATATCCGTCTAGCCAGGGGGCTCCGCCCCCTGGACCCCCGACTGGATCGTCCAAGAATGAGATCAGCAGGCTCGCTTCGCTTGCCTGCATTTTCATTTGAGCATTTTTATCATAATATGTTAGACAATCCAGTCGGGGGTCCAGACTAAACGTCTGGCTAAACGGATTAGCGCGAGCGAAGCGAGCTGACGGCTTGTAATATAATATTCCCAGGATTGAAGTAGCAGTGCCCAATCAATTTTTCCGCGATAAATGCATTTAAATCTTCACTTGGTGCCAACCTAACAAAGTCGAACTCACTTAATGCCAACCTGACAAAATTATATAATTTAATTGCCATTTACAACTGTTTCGAAGAGGTAACGCTATCTAGATTATAGTTCTATAGTAACATATGATATGGAAATTTCAATTATAATTTATTAAGAGATTGAGAGAAAAGAAATTCATGCTAAAAGACGAACTTTCAACCCTTAAACAACCCTTAAAGTTAAAATATTGCCAAAAGATTTCTTAGTGCGCCTCTAAAGGGCCAACTGAACATACCTCCCAATTGAACGTTTTTGGTCCGGTAGATTTTTAGTTATGCGAGTGAGTGAGTGAGTGAGTGAGTGAGTGAGTGAGTGAGGTCAGTCAGTCAATGAGTGAGTGCCATTTTGCTTTTATATATTATATAGATTAAGTCATGATAATCTGAATGTAATCACACATAAGTTTGCGATAGCACTGAAATTCAACAAGAATGATCAAGGCTTCGTAGTGGTACACACAAACTTTGATCAGTATACTTTCTTTACTCTACAAAATATTTTTGTGATGACATGAAAATTTCACACTGTTGCACAAGAGCCAGTTAAATTTTAATCGTAATTAATTCCACGAGAACAATCAGAGAAGGCTCTTTTGATTAGATGGCTTCTCTGATTGATTCTCGTAGAATTAATCACAGTTAGAATATAACCGGCTTTTATACAACTGTCACTAGGAATATCACACTATTAAGTCGTGAATATCAAGAAAATTAGAATGGAAGAGTCTGATTTTTATCATAAAGGGCAGCAGATTGTATTTACACACAGATCCTAGCAAGCTGAACACACTTTCAGTAGGATTCATCATTTCTGAGTTGAGAACAAAGTTTGCTGGAAACATATTTCTCCTAGGCTATAGAAATCATGAAATATGTTATAAAGAGATAATCTAATATGCTTATTACATGATATCAAATGAGGAAGTTCGCTATAACATACATCTCCAGTAAAAGCATGAAACAATTACAAGAACGATAAAGTGCAGAAATAAGTCAGGATAAACTAGGAAATATGATAGAAGTTTGTTGAAAACTCACCTAAAAATCCCGGAATCGCTCCCAACGGCATCACAAACAGACTGACCAGCAAATCAGCCACAGCCAGCGACAGGAGAAAGTAGTTGGTCACATTATGCAGAGTCCTATCCAAGTATATCGCCAAACACACAAATGTTGCCCACACCCCCCGCCACTATGAACAGTATCACAAACAGAAACGTCCATCATAGCTGATCACCTCTGATTGGTCCACTACGTCCGGAACCAAACTACATCTCAGCCAATCATGGCCGGTTGTGTTCAAAGTGGCGTGGTTACGTTGCCACAGTCGAACCCAATCGCAGATCTAACAAACCCTGGTTTACACCCAAAGTAGCTGGCCTAATTGGAACCCTGTGGAACCACCGCACTAAACTTCCGTTTACAATGTTCGTCACCTCCAAACTCTTCCCACACATTTCATTCTCGTGGAATCCATCGTTCTCCTTGTCCAACGCACTACAGTTACCACTGAAGTTTGTAGTTTTCATTGTGGAAATTGGGGACTGTACAGTTGAAGGCTGTTAAACTGTCTAAAAATCTACAGGAAATAGTTTGTTGTGAGGGTTTGGTGAGGGTGAAGACCTCGGTGGAGTTCTTATTTAGGTTTTGGGACAGTTGAAACACATCGTTGTAAGAAATCGTTTGGGGTTGATTCGTTATTTTAGATTCTACAGAACACAAATTATACAAAAACTATACATTGTTATCACTGTAATTCTTGTAATGTTTTATTTTTATCGTTCTGTGATTTTTTAATGTTTAAAAATGTTCGTATGTTTTAATATATCTATATACTCAGGAACTATTTACGTTGGGGTTGATTCATTATCCTAGATTTACGGATCACAAATTATACAAAAACTATACATTGTGTCACTGTAATTCTTGTAATGTATCTACACAGAAACTATTTTATTGTTTCTGTGATTTTTAATGTTTTTAAAATGTTTGTAATGTTTTTAAAATATATCTATATACTCAGGAACTATTCATTTTTTGTATTATTTGTAACGTAACTAAATCAATTGTGTTGTGTGATTATCTGATATCAGACACGATTTTCTACATAATTTAGTATCATAGTCTTCTATAAATACAGTAGCCCAAACGATCCTGTCTCCAATATTTACAAGGACAGTATCAAATCATACACGATTTTCTACATAATTTAGTATCATAGCCTTCTATAAATACAGTAGTTCAATTGATACTCAATCCAATATTTTCAAGAACAGTATCAAATTATTATTGATCAACCCTTATTACACAGTATCAAATCATACACGATTTTCTACATGATTTAGTATCATAGCCTTCCATAAATACAGTAGTTCAATTGATACTCAATCCAATATTTCCAAGAACAGTATCAAAGTTATTGATCAACCTTATTACACAGTATCAAATCATACACGATTTTACATAATTTAGTATCATAGCCTTCTATAAATATAGTAGTTCAATTGATACTCAATCCAATATTTCCAAGAACAGTATCAAATTATTATTGATCAATCCTTATTTATTCAGTAGTCTGATAAATACAGTAGTCTGAACGATCCTATCTCCAATATTCACAAAAACGGTATCAAATTATTGACGAATCACAATATATTTGGAAGTTGATAAGTATGGGATTTGATGTAGTAGAATCACATGTTGAAAATTGATATCATAATTAGTTTCGAACATGATCAATATTATTCATCACATTTATTATTCAATCATGTCTTCATAAGTTCGGAAATTCATCGAATCATCAACACCTTATCGAGTAGAATTCATTATAGTGCTGCGATGATGATTTTTGTCATTGACAGAAATGTTTGTAGAAATGAAGTTTTTCACAACATAAAACCAGTTGGATGTTTCTGATTAACTTTCAAAACCTTTCTGCGGGCTCTTAAAACTTCCAACTTGAGACTGTGATGAAGAATTACCTGAATTGGTCACTGGTTTCACGTTTCTCACAGTTATTTAATCAATTTTTAACTCTGTTTATTAGACTTTGGATATATATCTTTTGCATCGTTCTCATGCCTCCCAGCTCTTGAACACATATTATGGAAATGATCATTTAAACAAGAATTCACGTTTCTCACGAACTTTATCAATTTCTAATCCTGTTTTTAGACTTAGTTAACTTCTTTTAATTCGTTCTCGTACCTTTCAGCTCTTGAACAAATATTATGGGAAATGATCATTTAAACAGGAATTCACGTTTCTCAGCGACTTTATCAATTTCTAATCCTGTTTCTGGACTTAGTTAACTTCTTTTAATTCGTTCTCGTACCTTCCAGCTCTTGAACAAATATTATAGGAAATGATCATTCAAACGAGGAATTGACGTTTCTAACAGACTTTATCGATTTCTAATTCTGTTCTGGACTTAGTTAACTTCTTTTAATTCGTTCTCGTACCTCCCAGCTCTTGAACAAATATTATAGGAAATGATCATTCAAACGAGGAATTGACGTTTCTAACAAGTTTATCAATTTCTAATCCTGTTTTTAGACGCAGTTAACTTCTTTCAAATCGTTCACGAACTTGTAGACTTCCAGTGCACAAACACATAATGGGAAATGATAGTTCCAACGAGGATTACAGTGGAGAATTTCTCGAAGAATCATATTTATGTAAAATCAAGAAGAATGAGGCTGGATTGTGGAAAAAGATGAAGTTCGCTCTCAGAGTGATTGTGTAGAGGCTCAGTCAATCGAAACAGAAATATTTATCAAGTTATAGAAATAGAAAGAAAAATAGAAATCTCAGTACCCTTTATGAATTATAAAATACAACATGTTTCGGACATTGATGCCATTTTCAAGTGATAGAAGTAAATAGCCCTATACAGAAAAGAGATAAATAAGATGGGTATATTATCAAGTTATTTACAACATTGTTTATTGGTTGGCTATTTTTTTATAATTATTTCTATATTTTTCTATATTTGGTTATCATTATTATTATTCATCACCAAAAGTTTTTGAACAGATCACCTCCGTGTTATCTGATGGGCACGTTAGGCCGTCGGTCCCGGCTGAAGTATGACAGTCGTAAGGCCCACTGCCGACTTAATTTAAATGATATATTGAGGCGAGGTGGAACTTCCGTCAGGAGCTCCCCACCAATAAAATCCATACAAGTATTTTTATTATATATTAGTTGGATTCATCATAGAGAAACAATAGCGTAAGTAGATATCCCATGGTATAGGGCGTTTATGTCGCAACTTTTACTGTTATCTCAAGCCGATTACTGTCGATTATTGTAGATTTTTACTGTTTTGACTGGTAAGAGTGTTATGAACGGCACAATATGAGAGACTAACAGCGTCATAAAGCTCACAGGAAGAGTACATGGACTATAAATAAGTTTAAGATACAGTAAAAGTTCGACATAAAGCCCTATACCATGGGATATCTCTTACGCTATGTGTTATCTATGGTTTCATTCATTAAAGGATTGTACAAGAAAACTATTCAATACATGAATCACGATGTTGTTTTGATATTACATGCCTTCAAATGCTAGGAAGGATCGCTCTGATTGGTCAACGAGTTGAACAGTTGCCA
>NW_024094361.1:0-9257 GCF_014356525.2 Nilaparvata lugens
CTTATTCAGCGTTATTTTTAGATTGTTGGAGCACACAGTGTTATCAGAAATGTGATTTTCAATTGTACTCGTTGCCGCTTATTCAATGCAACTCCTGTTGCTCCCGTCATGGGTGATCTTCCCAGCTCTCGTGTTGTTCCCAGTGCTCCCTTTCTGAAGGCTGCGGTCGATCTAGCTGGTCCTTTCACTTTAAAAGAGAGTATTCGGCCCAAAACTCGTACGTACAAGGCATACTTTGCACTGTTTGTCTGTCTGGCAACAAAAGCTTGCCATATTGAGGTGCTTACAAGTCTTTCATCCGAAGAGTTTATCAACCTCTCCATCGTTTTGTTTCTAGGCGTGGATTGCCTAAAGAAATATTCTGTGATCAAGGGACGAATTTCAAAGGTGCTGCGCGACAATTGAAGGAAATTGTTGAATTTCTCAAATCATCAGAAAATCAATCCAACGTCTGTGATGCGATGTCATCTAAAAGCATCCAATTTCGTTTTAATATTCCACATGCTCCTTTCATGAATGGAATCTGTGAGTCTAATATTAAAAATGTGAAATTCCATTCGTTTCGTGAAGTGGGAAATTCGGTCCTAACTATTGTTGAGCTTTCCACTCTGTTGGTGAAAATTGAGGCGATACTCAATTCGAGACCGCTGTATGCGCTCTCTTCATCTCCTGATGACTACGAGGCGCTGACTCCCGGACATTTCCTTGTTCATCGCCCTCTGTTGGCGGTTCCTGAAATTGACGTGAGTGATGTCAACGAGCACAGACTGTCTCGTTGGGAAAAGGTTAATCGCTTCACTCAGAGATTGTGGAAGAGGTGGGAGAGTGAATACCTCCACACTCTTCAACAGAAGAATAAGTGGTTTGAGAGTGACACAAACCTTCAGGTAGGGCAGTTAGTATGGATTAAAGAGGACAATTCATCACCCTTATCATACCCGTTAGGTAGAGTCACCCAAATCATAAGTGATGCTAAGGGTGTTGTGCGCTCAGCTCACATGAAAACTAACTCTGGTGAGTATGTTAGGCCAGTTAGGAAACTTGCCCCCATACTACCCTATTAGTTTAACCCACACACTAAGTTTTCCGTTTTCCTTTCCTATTCCTTTTTCCCTTCATTTTTCCTTTCCTACCGTTCAGTGCATGTTGTTTTGTTTTTCTTTTACTTTTAAATTTTAGCTTTTTTTTGAGTTTATGTTCTTGGAAATGGGGCATTCCAAGGCGGGCGGAGATGGTGGATTCATGGAGGATCAGCAGCCTTGATTGTGGGTTGATTTGGTTTGTGCTTTCCTCCCCTTCACCCTCTCCCAGAGAGGCAAGATAACCTATCTCCCTCACATCCTCCCCGTTTATCTCTCAAACCAGCACTTCAAGAAGCGTTGTCGAGAAGTCACCATTGTTTTTCATTCCGTTCTGTGGCGTTCGAGCTGAATGCAATTACCTCGTTTCGTTTTGTGATATATGTGCAATATCATATAGGCCTACGCATAAAGACAGGATATCGTCAGCAGTAACTTCTACACACGAGATACAGTCCACTTCTCGCCAGTTCCAAGGTTAGTGCAAATTAAAGTCTTACTTTTGGGGTTGTCGACGTTTTCGTGAATTAAATCTTAACTGTACCCCAATCCATAGGTTTGGGGACAGGACGGGATTACCAGCAATATTTGGAACCCTTATATTTGTCTATATCTCCAGCATGTATTATTGTGGAGTCAATCATAGCAGTGTAAGAATTGTAGATTGATATGGCAACAGCGGTTTGCAGCAATTGATATCAGAATTTCATATAAGCTTTTTGAAGAGCTGGTAAGAACCATATGGTATTTTTATTCCAGCAGGTGCAAAAATATGAAAAATATTCAAATCTCATTTGCTCTACCAACTACTGCCTGATAGGCACATGTAAGTCAAAATATGGCTTTACATAAACATTTTCACAACCAACGTGGGGCATGTATTCTATGTGTACCCGAAAGTGACATCACATTACATAGAAACAACTCTTGAGAGTTTGATATGAGTGAGATTACTCGATGGAAAGATCAATGATAACGAATGAGTAAATATCACTTAAAAAATTTATGTGTGAGGGTTAACCAGTGGAGTTCTCTCACTAGTTTCCAGTTTTATTCCTGTAGATTGTTTTTGAAATCATATTCATATTTTTTATTGATGCTGTCTCAAGCAGAGCTGTTGGAGACAGGCACGGCCCTAGGGACATTGCCGCCCTGGGCGAGATCAGCAACTGCCGCCCCCCCTCTCACAAGTATTCCATCTAATCCCAGGTTCCCTTCCTAGAGCGATCGCCTAACTATTGTGTCTCCGCTGTGATGCGATTAAGCCATTGGAACCACAGAGTCTCAGTAAACTCTAATTAATTATGTACTAGGAGTCCCAAGTATGGATATCCCACATTTTTAAATTATTTTTGTTTCCATAAACATAGAAGGTGAAAGCAAATTTTTCTGTCCAATCACTAATTTTGGCGGAAATAGCTGAAAACTGGAAAATGAACCAAAAATACGAGGTTTTTGGTCCATTCTGTATATAGAACAAGGGAATTATGAATGAAGAATTTGGTTCTGGACTTCTCTTATGTATCCAAATCAGAATTATTCTTATGTATCATTATTATTGGAAAATCAGAACCACAATGTAAATTGCAAGCACCAACGTATATAGTGACTGGACTAGTGAAACAAAATATCTGATTAAACTACTTTTTAACCTCACCACTGCTCAAAGAAGGACGGCCATTTAGGCAAAACTTCTTGGGAGAGGTGAGGCTTCTGACCCTGCGAAGTTTCGGAGGGGCAAAAAGAAAAATCCCAAGAGACTGATTGATTGATTGAGTACTTTATTTATGTAGATTACAATATAAACTGGCTTATACACTTATATACAAAAGCTTACAATACAGCAAAATTATAGATGAATTTACATAATATAGACTAAGAAAATAATTATTGAAAGTATATGATATGAAAAAGTAATTTGTTATATATAACTATGGATAATTATATTGTTATGCTTCTACAAATTGGCGGAGCTTTGGACATATCAATGTCCATTCTTTGGAAAGAATATTAAAAATATCCTCCCCACTACCTCTCTACCGAAACGTTAATTTAATTAATTAAGCTGAGGATTATTTATTAATGGAAATTTTGTAAAAGTTTCAATTAATATAAATATTTAGAGAAAAAAAAACAGAAAATTGATAGATTAGAATAATATATAGGTAGATAAGATCAAATTATTGATTAATAAATATATATATATATATATATATACAATTCATTCTATAACAGGTTTAAAGGTTTGTATTTGTGGGATGGGTGGGGGATGGTTGTCATGTGATCGTTCTAGGGCCGGACAGTTTCAGTCATTTGTTCCAAAAGATGTTTTTTTAAAGTCAGGATGAAGCTCGCTCGGCTCTCGATGGACCTGATAGAAACAGGAAGTGCATTCCATGCACGACAGGCACTGACTAAGAAGGATTTTGTGAAAATAGTAGTTCGATGATTGGGTATCCTTAAAGTACTTTCTCCGGTTCTAGTATGTGAAGCATCTATCCTCCTACCTTCAGAGACAAATTTGAAATCATCTTTAAAATAGTTCGGATTACCGTATTTCAAGATATCTCTAACAAGCTTGACTATTCGAAAAAGCCTCTGATCGGGAAGCTTCAATGTTGAACTAGCAATGTGGGCTGGGGTGATATGATCATGGCGTTGGAGAGAGTAGACGAAACGTAGACAATAATTTTGGCAACGCTGTAGTTTATCATTCAGAGTGACTTGCATATCGTTAAGAACAGAATTACAATACATTAAATGTGGGAAGATGAGAGATTGAACCAATAATAATTTAATGTTTCTAGGGAGGATATCGTGCATTTTCTTCAATGCATGCATGGCTGAGAATACCTTTTACAGTTTTGTTCACTTGTTCTGACCAGTCAAGAGTATTTTCCATAATAATGCCTAAAATTTTAACTGAGCTACAGTAAGGAATGTCATTACCGTCTACACTAATTTTGTGATCGATTCAAGGTCAATATTGTTATAAGACGAGAATATCCAATTATAATGGTTGTGTTTTGATGGGATTAAGCTTAGGCCATTTTTCTTTGTCTATTCCACTATCGAATTGATATCCTGATTCATTATTCCAACTGTTTCATTAATTTTTGTTATGGGACAGCTTAAATATATTTGAAGGTCGTCTGTATAAGTATGGAAACTGGAGAATTTGATAATGGAAGAAAGGTCATTAGCATACAAAGTGAAGAGGAGGAGGCCTAAAATTGAACCTTGTGGTACTCCATGCATAACATTTTTCCAAGTAGACTTATTGTCACCGACAGATACACATTGTTCCCTACCTAATAGATAGGATTCAAACCAAACTAACGAGTTGTGACTGAAACCAAGAATAGCCACTTATTCAGAAGGACGTATGATCAACAGTATCGAATGCTTTAGAAAAATCAAATAGGGTAATGATGGTGCATTTTCTTTGGTCCATAGCTAACCTTATATCATCAGTGACACGAAGCAGAGCTGTTTCAGTTGAATGGAATTTTCTAAAGCCTGATTGAAAGTTATGAAGATTACCATTGTTGTCTAGAAATTTTACAACTTGAGTATTAATGAGTCTTTCTAGCACTTTGGACAATGCAGGTAAAATACTGATTGGTCTGAAATCCTCAACTTTATTGGGTGATGGAACTTTATTTAGAGGGCGAACCAGGGCAAACTTCTTGTTTTCAGGAAAAATGCCTTCTTCAAGTGACTTGTTGAAAATAAATGTGATGGTTGGTAAAACAGCAAATAACATCTTCTTGATAAATTTAATAGGAATTTTGTCTACACCTGCATTTCTTTGTCTAGCATTACTATGAATACGTTGAATTGCTCTGAAAGTGTCTTTTTCTGAGATTGGATGGAAATGAAATTGATCAGTAATTGGTAAATCTAAGTTTGTTCTGCTCTTCAAGATCATCTATATGATTAGCAATGACAACTTCGTCGCGTTGGTTAGAGTGTGAAACGAAATGGTCATTTATATTGTTCAATGGTAAGTCAATTTGTGGATTCGATTTCTGTTTGCCAAGCCCGAATTCTTTCATTTCTTGCCAAAGTGATTTAGAGTCTTGTCTATTGTTTGTCATAAACGAATTCAAGTACCTAATCTTTGAGTTCCGTAATTCCTGTTTAACTCTATTTCTAAGGCTCCTATACTCTATCAAACTGTCCAAGTCAAATGTCTTTTCAAATTTTCTATGTGCTTTGTCTCAACGTCCCATCATCTTAAGTATGTCTTCAGTCATCCACGGTACTCGTCGTTTTCTATTAATCCTCCTTGTCACATAAGGTGCATGTTTGTCATACAGAGTCAAAGTCCAATTCTCGAAAGTCTTGACCATGTCATCAACTGAAGGTAACGCTTCAATTTGATGCCATGGAGTCTGAGCATCATCAGTCAGGAAGGCAGCTTCATCAAAGTTTTTGAAGTCTCTATAAGTGATAATTTTCTGTTCTGGCTTAGGTATCTTATGGGAAATAACACAGTAGATCAAATCATGTCCAGAAATAGCTGGGACTGGGATTTGGCCTGCTTGAACAACCTCGTTAGGATCACTAACAATGAGAAGGTCAATGAGTGTTTCAGATTCATTAGTATGATGAGTTGGATCGAGAGGTGAAATAGTCATGTTTAGGCATTGGAAAATAGTAGTCAGTTGAAAGTAGTCAAAGTTACGATTTGTCATGTTCAAGTCGGTGTTCATATCCCCCATGACTAGTATACGGCTATAACAAGGCATAAGAGAAAGCTAGGCATTTTCGAAATCTGTAAAATGACCTTTTTCTGGTGGGCGATAACAGATACCAACGAGTAATTTATCAGTACTAGATAAGGATAATTCAAGTACCATAAACTCTGGTCTGGAACAATACTCTTGTTTAGATGTGATTAAAACTTTTGTTTTGATACCATCTTTCACATAAATTGCTACACCCCCACAAGCTTTATTTAATCTATCATTCCGGAAAAGATCATATCCAGGTAATGCAACAATATTTGATGAAATACTAGGCTTCAAAAATGATCCGGAAATTCCAATTATATTGAAGTCCTGAAAACGGAAGATTGCTCTGAGTTCATCAATGTGGCAGCTGAGGGATTGGACGTTAAGGTGAGCAGCCTTGAAAAGTTTTTTGGAAGAGTGGAGCTTATTTGCTAGAAACATACCTGCGTCATTATTACTATTATTGAAATAATCATACCCACTTGAGGGCGAGCGAGCTGACGTGTCAGTGAGAGGCATCATGGAAGCAGCAGACCAATCGTGAACTGACCTCAGAACGACACATGACGCGGAAAATGGGGATGAAACTGATAAAACTTAACCTAAATGAAAAAGTCTCTTGATTTGAGTGCATCCTGTATGCCTTGTCAGTTCGGCTCCCTTCACTATTTTAAAAACACTAGTTCAAAAAATTCACTAAACACATCAATAAGATGTAGATGTTGTGATCTGTGTAGTTATGGTGATGAATAATCCTAATGGTGGATAAGATGAAGATTGAGGAAGAACTGGTAGTGGGAGATCTAGTCCAAGTTGAGATAGAGCGAGTAGGTATCCAGTAGTGGAAGAATCGTGCCCGAGTGGAGGTAGAGCGAGAAGGTATCCAGTAGTGGAAGATCGAGTCAAAGTGAAGATTGTGCGAGTAGGAATCCAGTAGTGGAAAGATCGAGTCCAAGTGGAGACAGAGAGAGATGAAATCCAGTGGTGGAAAATCGAGTCCAATTAGAGATAGAGAGAGATAGAATCCGGTAGTGGAAGATCGTGTTCAAGGTGGAGATAGAGCGAAATGGGATCCATTAAAAACTGCAAAAGAGAAGAAAAATCCAGCAGAAAAACAAAAAATCTTTGAAGAAAGTTATCAATTGAGAAAAGATACATAATACAACTGATAATGAATAATATTTGCAAAAAATGGGAAGAGGAATAGTATGATTTAATGTGAGAAAGAACCGAATAAAAATATGGATATTAGTGGAGAGTAATCAGATAGAAAGAGAATAGGTAGAAAGAGAAATAGAGATAGAAAGAGAAATAAACATTTGAACATGCTGGATAGCTAGTGGGAAAATCACAGGAAAAATAATGATAATAATAGGGAAGAAGAGAAGAGAAAGAAGGAATGTGCACAATTGAGAAGAACTTATGAAACTGAACTATAGAATGAGAAACAGAACATCGTACTGTGATCTTGAATTAATCAAGGAAAGAAGAAGAAGAAGAAAAGAAAAAGAAAGAGAAGGAGAAGGAGAAGAGGAAGAAGACGAAGAAGAATAGAAAAGAATAATAATCATCATTGCAAAAGTTACAAGTCACAAAAATCACATTGCAAAATTACAACAATATTCTAGTAATCATAATAACTATAAGATTAAGAAGAGAAATGAGAAAGAAAAATAAGAAGTAGAGGAGACGCTTGAGAAAGAGCTAGATTATTTTAGATGAGTTTTAAATAGGATTGAACGGTGAAATTTAAATAGTATTATATAGTATTAGAAGTGTAATCAACTATTGGGAGTTGCAATAACGATAAAAGTAGTAAATTGAGTACTGTAATATTTTTGTGATGAATGTCTAAAATAACGTTAAATGAAACACAGCCCCTTTATAAGCATATGAACAGACTACCCACCCTCTGTTCTATCAATAACTCTTCACACATTAGCTTCTATTGTTCAAGCTGTGGCAATAGTAGAAAAGATATCATTATGTACACCTAATAATAGAAGAGATTACTATCTGTACCTATAGATTACATCTATATCTATAACGTATGTTAATAATCCCATTTATTTTGAAATCAGCATTTCAGAAATTATTGTTTATGGAAATAATTTTGGTAAGAGATGTAATTATTAGTAAGAATAGAGATAATGATTTTCTTAGTACCCTCTGGAGTAAAGTAGTTGATGCATTGAACGTAGTTTTGGGAATTAATATCAAGATAAATTATTAATCAGTATCAACAAATGTGGATCTCTTCCATTTGAAATAATTGCCTTTTATACAATCATGAATAGTAGTGGAAAGATTCATTTATAGAACAGAAAGACAGCTCATGAAAAATCTAGGGTATATCTACTGTGAAATCTATTAATACGAATTTCCTATTATTGTAGTGAAGGGCACCTTAGTCATCAAATCCTGAAATGATTCAATTTACCTTTATATTTTGAAGGTCAGTCATCCTCTCGACTGTGTGGACCCTCTTGGATCCTCCCTCGCCGATAGAGATCTTAATCCTTCCATCAGATGACAGGTTATTCCTGTGCCCATGGCGGTCGGCCACAGCATTGAGGATCTTGAGACGTTCCGCAGTCAGATCCTCGCAAATGGTGACGCCGGAACCCTTCAGCTTCCTCTTAGCGTCAAAGATCATCTTCCTGGTCCGGTAGCTGCAGAGTTGAACTATGATGGGTCGGTCCTTGGGTTTAGCTTGCCCTTGTTGAGGTGGTTGACGCCTTCCAACGTGATGCGAGCGGTTGACATCCGCCAGAGTCACGGGCACGTTCAGCTTCTTGTTGAAGACATCGAGCACCAGCAGGTCCGTGTCTTCTTTGTCGCTCTCCGGGATCCCAAAAATACGTATGGAATGTTGGTGCCCATATTGCTCAAGGTCGTCGACCTTCAGGTGACAAGACACCTCCAGCTCACGAATTCTATTGTGCAGCTGTGTTAGTTCTCCTCCTTCAATGCCTGAAGTTCATCGAAAATAGACTTCACAGCCATTGAAACAGCACTGTGGACAGACTCTTCGATTTGCTGTCGAATAATGAGGAGGGTCTCTTCGGAAAATGCTCCGGAAATAGCTGGCTTCGGAGCATTGACCTCATTATTCGGCGTTCCTCTGTTCGGTCGACCCATCGTGTACCGTTAGGTGGATTTACACTTTTATAGGTGAGAAGGTGAACTGAAGAATTAGGAATGTTTTTTCAAGATAAATAGAAAGAGTGTGAGTTAATCAAAAATATAATTTCACTATTGAGTTTAGCTCGAGAAACTAAATAACTTGATGTATAATTTCAAGTGAATTGAACTGTATAACCCTACAAAATATCTATTAGAAGACGGAGCCGAACTAAACACACATTTACTCACTCGACATAACCAAGAGAGACCAGAGATGGGTGAAACTCCAGGCACACTTCCGATACCGCCTCGT
>NW_024094363.1:0-10010 GCF_014356525.2 Nilaparvata lugens
CAGGGTTGTTACACTCAAGTAATATGAACAAACGATAATGAATGTGTAATGCTTCGAATAAAATACAAAGAAATTCATTTACCAGTCATTTTCATAATGATTCGTTTCTCTAAGCCGACAAAAAATAATAGAATGATTGGAAAAAAGGTTGTGGAATTAATTCCCAAATATAAAATCATCAATGGAGAAAGATGGCGGTGTAATGTGGAACAACCTGATTTATATTAAAAATATCGGAAACAATTCATGAATATCAGGAACATCGGTATGCCAATTAGCGATCTCATATAATACAGCATATCTACTATGTGATAGCTGACGCCAACAGACAGATACAAGTTCTGATACAAATTTCTGGTACAGGACGAAAACGTAGGCCCATGAACGGTCTACTCTGCAGCCAGACCAAATCACATCCTAGTGATACAAATTGAGAGAGTGAGAAAGAGAGTGATTGAGGGAAGAGAGAGTGCTTTGACATTACAGTGGTGTAACAAACTGACTGAACGACACACCACACACAATACATTTCCTGTTCAGTTGATGTGATCAGCACGCATGCGTGAACACTGCCACAGTGATTGAAATTATGCTTGGACCAGGATAGGAGTGCCACACCAAGTTGCGCTACTGCCACTGAGATTCACTTCAATCTGTCAGTTAGATTGGATGGGATCTGTTGGCGTTGTGTATGAGGAATACAGACAACACAATAATATAACAGGAGTGCACCTACATACAGCTTACAGACTCAGACAGAGCAATATACTCTGATATTGGACATATAGGTGTACGATGCATCATAAATACTCTTTGTTCAGTATCACAGCAGCAAGAGTGTTGATAATGTTATGAAGCATCAAACAGTGTTATGAATACTGGGTTGGATTTGCGTATTCAATATAGTCCTAGATGATCCTACAGTTACTATAATTAAGAGTACCTTAGTAACTTAAACAGAAAAGTTTGTACAGTGAATATTGATGTTGTGGAACTTTCCATAATTGGAAGAGACTTGAGATTTGTCAGTATTCCATTTATTTTAATGAAATTATTATTTTACAGGAGCATGCTCTAATGTGTGTTCAAAATATCAATACTCTTCAATTACTATACAGTGAATAGATGTACTGTAGTTGATCCTGAACCTATGTCTAGAAGTTGAGCTACAAATTTAGCCTTGACAATTATTCAAAACCACACAGTAGTATAAAAAGGGCGACTCTGGCCCACAAGTGTGCCAGGTCGCCCTTTACCTCAAGATCATCAGGTAACCACCCTAACCTCAAGGTAATCTAGGTCAACCACAACCCCCACAGGTCATATAGGTCAAACCACAACCCACCTCAAGGTCATCTAGGTCAACCACACATACCTCAAGGTCATCAAGGTCAAACACACCCACCTAAGGGTCATCCAGGTCAATCACCTTAACCTCAAGGATCCAGGTCAACCACCTAACCTCAAGGTCACCAAAAAAAAAATAATAAAAAAGAATAAAAAAAAAATTAAAAAAAATTGAAAAAAAAAAAATTAAAAAAAAACACAAAAAAAATTAAAACAAAATTGAAAAAAAAGAAAATTAAAAAAAAAATAAAAAAAAAATTAAAAAAAAAAAAAAACAAATTTAAAAACACATAGAATCGGGAAAAAAGGGAAAAAAAAATTCCCTCCAGATCCTGAACGGGGTATAAAAGGAGTTGTTCTACAAGGAGGGGCATTGTGTCTTTGACAGTTGTGCCGTCAGTACGTGTGTGTACCACCAGTACGTGTGAGTGTGTGAATTTCGGTGTATTGGTTTTGGATTACTTCCATCTTTATCAACATCAAGAGTAAGTACCAGTGCATTTATAGTTCTATATATATATTTATATTAATTCATGATTCAACAATTACGTCCAAAAGAGTAGAATTTTGAAGTAGTTTGAGACTGACAATTAAATTCTAAAATGACAAGTTTAATTATGAATTAGGTCCCAATACATAGAGTAATGACATATTCAAAAATGACTAGTGTAATTATGAATTAGGTTCCAAGACATACAAGTAAGAGTTTAATTGTGAATTAGGTTCTTTGAGTTGGTGGTTGTAATCCATCCTAACCTAAAAACGTATAATCATAAAGTAGATCCTAGACCTCCATTCACATGGTTGTAATTAATCCTAACCTAAAAACCGTATAATCACAAGTAGGATCTAGACCCCCATTCACATTCCCCCATCCACACCCCACCCACCCCACATACAGTCCGGACCATCATCCCTAGAACATAAACACCTACGAACCTCCATCCCCGACCCACCCCACCCCGACCCACAATCCTAGATACCAATTCACCACCTTCACCCCCACATGTGATTGATAGTATATATTATAGAGTTGAATACTGCATACCATACTAATACAATATGTTTTTGCATTGTTCCAGATCTCATCACTCTGCATCAACATGCATGCTTCCAAATTCAAGTCGTGCTCTGCCTCATGCTGGCTCTTGGAGCCTATTCACTGGATCCAAAGTATAGGAGTGAAGACTTTCTAGCATCCAGGGGAGCATGGACTGGATACAGAAACATTTTCCACATCAGACAATGTCTGATGTCATCAGCAAGTTCACCACGACCTTGCAAACATGTACAATGATGTCAGCAATGGTACTTAAAATTGCAGGAGAGCATGAAGTGGGAAGGAACTGTGTCACAAAATCCACTGCGCATATCATCTGCGTAACTGTCTCCACCATCATTCACATCGCTGGATTTCCTTGAAGCAGTTATTACAAAGTCAGTCGAGGTGTGCTCATCCTACTGTCAACATAGGCTGTCAACAACATCTACATCCAGTACTTCAATCAGCAATGGCGCCAGCAGACCCTGAATCACCATGTCCTTGCGGTGATTGCATTTTTGTCATGAGTGCAAGGTGGAGTGTTGAGCACTCACTATCGCCACCAGTCATCCCACTATCGCCACCAGTCGTCCCACTATCGCCCACAGTCGTCCCACCATCGCCACCAGTCGTCCCACTATCGCCACCAGTCGTCCCACTATCGTTACCACTCGCCACTATTGCTGCCAGTCAACCCACCACGCCACCAATAATCCCACCAGCTGAGGCCAAGACGGTTTCAATTTGACAGTAGCCCTCATCACACCAATCAGTTAATATCGAATGTATTACCATTTGTAAATGATAATAAAGAATAAACCTCATGGCTGATCCACTGTCTAAAACTAACTCTCATGTATGAAATAAACCTCATTTATGTGTTAACCATTGATTGAGAGTTTCATAAATTCAATGTTCAACACCTCATCCCATAGATAATATATAGTAGGTCAGCATCTTGCACATCAATATAGATGGTCCTCTAGGTCAAGACTGAAATAGCATATAGTTGAAGCTAGTTAATAGATATCCATTATGGTGTAGTGGTTAGCGGCGCCGCTTTCCATGCTGTAGGTCCTGGGTTCAAACCTTCAGGGGCAGAGATTGATGTAGGGTCCCAATTGATAAGGTAAGTATACAGGGTTGTCTTACATTAAACCATAATGGATATCTTTGATATTTTGCATCTTGGTCAACCTATTGCAACCATGTCAATAGATATTTTCATGAAAGCATAACAACCTAATTTCTTATCTATATGAGGAAGTGGATAATATTAATAACAAATGACTCATTAACATAGTATTTATTGGCAAACATATAATTAATCTTCAGATGAATAGAATATACAGCTGAGAATCTTTTCTCCTAGGGCTAGAATCATTGTCCTTGTACACGGTCGAGCAATCAGTTTCTTCAAACGCTTCTCGTCATTCACTAGCTCCATGCTCATTCTTTTCGCACATTTCATTGTCTTACCAAAACTGCATTGTTCTAAGTTTGAAAAAGTTCTTTTCAAACTTATTCTTCGACTGCTGTCGAAGTCTGGTGTTCAGCATGATGTAGGGTGCTAGGAAGTCCTCCTGCTCCAACCGCACCTCGATGAACTTTAGCGATTTTCAATCCATGCTGTACTGCTTGCTGAGGGTGCGGTAATGACATACATATCGTTCACGGCTGCTTAGAGCTGTCATGAGTCGCACATGATTAGATTTAAGAGTTTTTTGTTTCTGCCAGGAATGGGAAAGGTTATGTCATCATGCAATTCAGAAGGGTACTCAATGTCCACCTCCAAGATGTAGCCAATCTTTGAACATCTCCAACACCCTCAATACCTCGTCACCCCCTCCAACTCATCTTTCTCCATCCACTGGAATTTCCGGCATGGAAGTGGTTGGCACATTGCCCAGCCATACAGGTTGTTCGCATCTGTGTACAGGAGATATGATGTAGGCTTCTCGGGGTCAATAGGCGCTCTGTGTAGCATTGTTGGCTACAGCATGACGGTGTGTACAATTGTTATTCCTCTGATACCTCGCTCAATGAACATGTACATGTCATAGTCAGTAAGGAGCTCAAGCTCGTTAGTATTTCAGCATGACATCAAAGAAAAAGCTGGGATGTAAAGTAGTGAGCACAATCCAAATCATAAGTCTTCATGCTACATCGCGGAAGCTCTCAAAGACATCAGCCAACAGGAGAACATCTGTTTTCAAGTATAGGTCACTGATTCTCCCAGAGTTCTACAACTGAATTGGTTCCATACAGTTGAGCATGTTCATAATCTCACTGCTAACACTCCTATCAACCAGCTTGCTGAAAAATGCCTCTTTGGGTGGTAGCAAGTTTCTTCGAGTCTCTGCCATGAATCGCAGTAGTCGTATGGAAACACTCCTTTCCTTGAGACAAGGCTCAATTGTTCCCAAACACTTGGCAGTATGTGGCAGCACTTTGGACAAGTCTTCTGGATTGATGCTGATTTGACTAGGTTAGTGACCAGATTGTCTAAACTATCAGGCGTTAACCGGAATGTATCAAGAATCAAAGGTGCATTTTGGAGATATTCGTTTGGTGAATGATATATACTTTTCCGACGAGTTTGGGTGACAAAAGCCGATCCTTATCTCTACCCAGCTCTGGATGAGGTGTGTATCGTAGTTTGAAGAGTTGTGGAGAAACACTGGTATGAATGATTGTCGCTCTCGCTGCAGGTTGCATTTCCGGCATAGTGCATCCGGTAGATACCAGTTATATGACAATGGTCATACACCTTATCTTTATTGACCAGTTCATTGCAGGCCTCACAGAAATCAGCTGCATTATGTGTTCTTTCTCTCTTTTGGTCAGTGGGAGCAACTTGATATTCCTGCAGTCAATTGCCTCATCTAAATCTTTTGCATACATAGTGAGGGTCTTCATGAAATGTTTGGCGGCATCAGGAACCCTGTAGACAATCGGCTCATGAGGGATTAGGTTAGTGATTGTCAGCCAGGAATCTTCCAAATATGGGTCCCGCACAAGTATAAGCAGTAACTCATTGCCCGATGATACTGGATAACTTTGGTAGCTCACCAATCCATCGTTCATTGTCTTCATCAGGTTTCTCCAGGATGCACTCAAAATCAGCGTATGCTACAACAGGTACTCTATACTTTTGCACATGTTTCTCAAACTTCAAGGTTGGAGGTTTACCATCTTTCCAACTGTGGCATGATGATTCTTGCTGTATTATTGCTAGCACAATACTCCTCATGCTGCCATCTGCGTTCTCCATCTCTGTTGAGGGTGTAATGGGTGAAACATGTCTGCAGATGATAATTTTATGCTGATGTTTTGTGAGTTGGGATCTTACAGTTTTCAAATTTTAATGTAGCAGTAGTGGCTATTTGATTTATGTTCATTGTCATCCTCAAGGGTGCTGTTTTCAGCATCATCCTTACTCTCACAGAGGAGAAGATCAAAGTGATCTGCCTTCATTGCATTTCCAACTCTTCTTGGAAATATAACGTTTTCTCATCCACACCATAAATATAACTGATACCTCCGGATTATCTTTCTCAAATATATCGATTTGGTTGATGGTAGTGGGAAATCCAATGCCTGAAAAGTTGTATCTTCTTCAATTGATGGTATCGCTCATTGACTCGTTGAGGATTACTGCCTTGTACATGTTTGGCGAGGATAGCCCATTTGAAACATTGCTGGTCCTTGTTTATAGGATTGATGATTGCCTTTCGTGCTGATAGAAGAGGTGGAAGACTGATGTAGGATGATCCACGCAGTGGAATATATTTGCTAATCCTGATGAGCAATCCATCAATGATAAGCAGACTCTATCCACTGGAATTTCCTTCAAATTCGACTCCTCATCCAGTAGGTCATGCACACTGGTTGATGATGTCTGGAAGATTGATGATACTGAAGATGGTGTAGTTTGGCGTTTGAAGGCAACATTCTGAAACTCTTCTTGATTGAAGAAGGTCTTATCAAGGTGCTGCGGAAATATGTTGCCTCCAATACTAGATTGAAATTCATTGCCCCATGTGTCTGCAGTTGTTGACTGATGATGTGAACAATTTTATCCTTCAGACTGCTCAGAAAGGTGTGGAAATCTTTGGCAGGCTCATCTGTATGCATTATTGTAGTATAGAGTCATGAGTCGGGATTTGAATGCCTCCTCCAGGACAACAACTCGTCCACAGAGTTTGCTGTTTGCTGACATCGTGCAGCTTTGCTCATCTGGAACAATGCAAAACAATATTGTATTTAGTGTGATATGCAGTATTCAACTCTATATTTATAGATCACTATCAACAGATGTGGGGATGAAGGTGGTGAATTGGTATCTAGGATTGTGGGTCGGGGTGTGGGTGGGTCGGGGATGGAGGTTCGTAGGTGTTTATGTTCTAGGGATGATGGTCCGGAGCTGTATGGTGGGGTGGGGTGGGGTGTGGATGGGGAATGTGATGGGGGGTCTAGGATCTACTTTGTGATTATACGGTTTTTAGGTTAGGATGAATTACAACCATGTGAATGGAGGTCTAGGATTACTTTATGATTATACGTTTTTAGGTTAGATGGATTACACCACCCAACTTAAAGAACCTAATTCACAATTAAACTCCTAACTTGTATGTATTGGAACCTAATTCATAATTACACTAGTCATTTTTGAATATGTCATTTACTCTATGTATTGGACTA
Source organism: Nilaparvata lugens (assembly GCF_014356525.2). Lineage (NCBI taxonomy): Eukaryota > Metazoa > Arthropoda > Insecta > Hemiptera > Delphacidae > Nilaparvata > Nilaparvata lugens. The sequence continues at coordinate 7,094 of NW_024094363.1, forward strand.
ATTCATAATTAAACTTGTCATTTTAGAATTAATTGTCAGTCTCAAACTACTTCAAAATTCTACTCTTTTGGACTTAATGTTGAATCATGAATATAATATAAATATATATATATAGATAGAACTATAAAATGCACTGGTACTTACTCTTGATGTTGATAAAGATGGAAGTAATCCAAAACCAATACACCGAAATCACACACACAACGTACTGGTGGTACACACACGTACTGAGGCACAACTGTCAAGACACAATGTCCCACTCCTTGTAGAACAACTCCTTTTATACCCAGTTCAGGATCTGGAGGGAATTTGTTTTCCCTTTTTTACCGATTGTATGGTTTTAATTTTTTTTTTTTCATTTTTTATTTTTTTTTATGTAGTTTTTTTTTAAATATTTTTTGTTTTTTTTTTTTATTTTTTTTTATTTATTTTTTTTTCATTTTTTTTTTAATTTTTTTTTCATTTTTATTTTTTTTTTTAATTTTTTTTTGTTTTTTTTATTTATTTTTTTTTAATTTTTTTAATTTTTTTTTAATTTTTTTTTTAATTTTTTTTTAGTTTTTTTTATTTTTTTTTATTTTTTTTTATTTCTTTTTTTCCTTTTTTTTAATTTTTTTTCTAATTTTTTTTTAATTTTTTTAATTTTTTTTTTTAATTTTTTTTTATTTTTTTTTTTTTTTTTTATTTATTTATTTTTTTTTGTGACCTTGAGGTTAGGGGGGTTGACTGGATGATCTTGAGGTTAAGGTGTTGACCTGGATGACCTTTAGGTGGGTGTGGTTGACCTTGATGACCTTGAGGTAGGTGTGTTGACCTAGATGACCTTGAGGTGGGTGTGGTTGACCTAGATGACCTTGTGGTGGGTGTGGTTGACCTAGATGACTTGAGGTTAGTGTGGTTGACCTGGATGACCTTGAGGTAAAGGGCGACTCTGGCACACTTGTGTGCCAGAGTCGCCCTTTTTATACTACTCACAACTCCAACCAAAATGTCTCAAACTCAGAGATAACTCAATCACAACTCATTTCACAGCCACAACCCCTAAAAATACCCCATTTCACACACTTCAACATATCAAATACGAAAGATTGTCAGTTACGTTTCAAATTAAACCCCGAAATGAAACTTAAGTTTGAGTGAGTGAGTGAGAGTGTTGTGAGAGAGAGAAAGCTCTTATTGAAAACCACAGATGAAACAACCCTATGATACGACCATTCTGTATCCACCCCTCGACACAAATCTATAGTGAGTTTCACTTACCTGTCAGAATTCCTCATAAATAACACCTATGCTTACTATTCTCAATAGTGACAGTTCAGAGTGAATCTCACTGTTTAGTAGACGTCATCATACATCATCACAATAAGGGCAGGCCTGAAAAGGTTTGACCATACTTACAGTTTAATGAAAATCATCACATCATTCACGTATCCACAATGCTCTTTCATTCATTAAATCTACTCTATATGTGTATTAATAACTATGCAAAATTATGCATGTAATGCATCTCCTCTGTATATCGTTAAAAATATTCACATATCAACAGAGATTTCTATTCTCATATGATATACCTGTATTCTATGATCATCTATATTCTATATGAGTAAATAATAAAGTGAGTATCTTCACTCACTTTCATGAATAAATATAATTTTTCAAGATGTTGAATATGCAACACATTATTTGAGCCTGTTTATATATCAACATTCTACATCTATTCATTTGAACTGAGTTTTAATCTAAACATTAGTTATCTTATCACCATGAACCTATTCTACGTTTTTGATAAAACAACTTGAAGTTTAGCCTCTTATTTCTTGAAAAATGTTTTGGGAACGTCATGATTAAATATGGATACTATATGGATACTATATGGATAATATATATCCCAACAGCGGCGCCGACTTCATTCAAATATTGAGGGGAGGGGGGGGGCAAAATCCACCAATAAGAGAGGAGTATCATCCGAAGATGGGGGTGGGGGTTGTGAAAATGCGCAAGCAATGAGACTGCTTCTATGCATTTAATTTTCTTTTTTTTTTGGTTTGCGGACATTGTGGAACTTTAAAAATAATGTAGGCCTAGTAGGCCTATTATACCAGTTTACACTGTAATAGTTCAGTTTTCAGATGTGAATATATAATAGAATAACTAGACAAATTCATTGTTTCTTATAATAAATTCGTTCCATTCGAGATTTTTGGAATTGAAGATGGGAGAAAAATATTCTTTTAATACTTATTTGATGTAATTTTCTCTTGTAAGGTATGAAAATTAGGGGGGCAGAATACACGCATTTCCCCCCCACCCCCCAAGTGATTATTGAGGGGGCAGAAAGTGCCTTGGCCCCCAAAGTCGGCGCCACTGTATCTAAATATCACCTTCACTACCATGAAAATCAAAAAGAAATTATATTCACCTCTTTAATGTAACTCTATTCAAAAACATCAGTACGTATATCTATTTCCATGCAGTTTTGACCTTTGATCATGGAAAATGAGCGTACTGTTGTCAAGTTTACAGCAGGCTTATTAATTAATGATCCCTGTTTTACATCAGTTTCACGAATCAGAAATATGCAAATAGGAGTAGTAGACTTTGAATCTAATGTAAATACAATGTAGTCGATGCATTTAATTATTGATGATGAGATACGTGGCCATATTCCAGGGAAATGTTATGAACGGTCGGAATGTAGCGATGAAAGACATCATAATGAGGAGGATGAGGGTTTGCAAAATGCATTCACTGGATCAAAGGTTTATTAGGGAAATATATAGTAAAAGATAATAATCGATAATTGAAGGCATGGGAAGTCACGCGGTTCAGATTTGAATTGCAGATCAAAAATATTTGTTGGCTGGTATTTTGAATAGAATAAGATATTTTAAAATTGTAAAAATTTTATCATCTACTA
>NW_024094364.1:0-10046 GCF_014356525.2 Nilaparvata lugens
TTTGAATTGCAGATCAAAAATATTTGTTGGCTGGTATTTTGAATAGAATAAGATATTTTAAAATTGTAAAAATTTTATCATCTACTAATATTAGAATATAATATCATACAAACATATATTTCATGAGTTGATCAATTTCTGGTTGTGGTATTGAATTCAGTTGACTCAATGACAGATACCTCTTTATGCTTTCTCATCTGAGCTTAGACCTTCTAACCTATTATAATGTAAGTTTTTAAAATAGAGATGCTTCCCATGTTATTTAATGGAGTCACTTTTACTCCCTAGGGAGTTTTTCTGTTTTTTACTACCGAGAGCGAAAAAGTGACACTTTAGTATTATGTTTCAGGGAGTGAAGTAAGTACTTTAGCGAGTAGGTGGAGGAAAAAATAATTTACTATCAGCTGTTTTCCCCATCAAATCTTTACAGATTCAAGTTAATGTAATCCAATTATTTGGTTAAAAAACCTCCTGCTTTGGAGGTTTAAACTTTCCAACAGTTTAAACTCAATAAAGAGTTTTAACTGATACTGTGCAACGGAATTTTAGTTTAAATCAAAAAAAAATCCAGATTTGGTTTAAGCTTTAGCTTAAACTTACACTGTGCAAACAGCCCTTACTCTATCTCTTATTTTCTCTATCGCTATCTCTTCTTTCATCTTCCCTTATCTCTATATCATTTCTCTTATTTTGCTCTTCCTTGAACCTCTATCCTCATATTTAACCTTGACATTCTCTCCTCTAACATTCAGCCTACCAAACTCTATTCTCCCGTACTTTCTTTATTTAACCTCAAACCATACCTTACTTTTTACTTCAGACTTCAGCATCTTATTCCTTTTTTCTTCTACTTCCAATTTGGTTTTTTCCTCTCTCTCTGCTCATCACTCCCATAGTGATAAAATAATTTGTATTACTATGTTCACTCCACATCAAGCTCTCTCTTACTCTTGCTACATCTAGCTCACTTCCTCTCTATTCATTACTCTCTTCTTCTCTTCCTCTACTCCTAATATTCCCTCCTCCTTATGTGTTCTACTTACCTCTTCTCCTATAAATCCACATTCCTCTTCCAGAACGTATTTACGTATTTCCCTCTCCGTTCAACTTTCAAATTATAGTTCATCCTCTGATCACATCTCTCTTCTCAACCTATTTTCCTTCACTTCCATTGCTGATTCATCTTTCTATTCTACTCTCCTACTCTCTTCCTTCTCCTCTCCTATTTTACATTTTTTCTCTTCTTTTCTCCTCCTACTCGAACCTTTTCACTCCCTCCTCCTCTCCTCTTCACCTACTCGCTGAGTCACGCGCCAGGTCCATTCAGTCACGTACGACGTGGCCTATTTGAGTCCAGATTTCCCTCTCTTTCTGTTGCCATTCGGGTCCAGATTTCCCTCTCTTTCTGCTGCCATTCAGGTCCAGATTTCCCTCTCTTTCTTTTGCCATTCAGGTCCAGATTTCCCTCTCTTTCTGTAGCCATTCGGAGCAAATGACTGTTACCTGTACTGTGCATTACGATTTGTGCTTCCGGTCATCCACTTTTAAGAGGTCATTTTTGAGAGGAAGTGATATTGTTACAGAAAGTATTGTGAGAGAGGGATCGTTATGTTACTGTTCGCTAGATATTTATCATACGTCATACTTGATACCTGTTACTACTGTTCCTTGTTCCAAATCATCAGGAAATTCATGAGAGACTTATTTTCACTTTCATATTATTGTTTTTTAGAATTTTATAAGTCAATTTTATTACTTTCCTTGCCCTACTACCATAGGTAAGGATAGTATTGCTTTCCAAAAAAAATTAAGCCACCCTAATTTCAAGTTTTCTATACGTTTCAAGGTCCCCTGAGTCCAAAAACATGATTTTTGAGTGTTGTCTCTGTGTGTGTGTGTGTGTGTGTGTGTGTGTTTATGTGTATGTGTGTATGTGTGTGTGTGTGTATGTGTGTATGTCTGTGAACACGATAACTCCATTCCTAATCAACTGATTGACTTGAAATTTTAAACTTGAGGTCCTTATACCATGAGGATCCGACAATAAGAAATTCAATAATATTGAATTCAAAATGGCGGAAAAAATGGCGGATAATTACTAAAACCATGTTTTTCACGGTTTTCTTTCTCGAACGGCTCTAACGATTTTCTTCAAATTATATCATGGATAGCTTTTCATAAGCTCTATCAACTGACATAAGTCTCATTTCTGAGAAAATTTCAGGAGCTCCGTAATATTCTTGAGAAAAATGGCGGATAATCACTAAAATACCATGTTATTCACGGTTTTCTCGAAATGGCTCCAACGATTTTCTTCAAATTTATACCATGGATAGCTATTTATAAGCCTATCAACTGACATGAGTCTCATTTCTGAGAAAATTGCAGGAGCTCCGTAATATTCTTGAGAAAAATGGCGGATAATTACTAAAAAACCATGTTTTTCACGATTCTCTCAAAAATAACTTGACCGATTCATTCAAATTCATACCCTGTATAGTTTTTTATCAGCTCTATCAACTGGCATGAGTCTCCTTTCTGGGAAACTAATTGGGGGTCCACCCCATCCTTGATAAATGGACATAGAAACCTCCTTCTCGTGCATGAGGTAGGTAGGTAGCGCAGTTCATAAAAAGAACACATAGTCTTGATATTTCACCTGTACAACAGCTGTTTTGACGACTTTGAAAAAATGAGGACTAAAAAAATCATCGAGTTTCACAATTTACACAAAGGAAAAAGTACTCTGAAAACAATTATAAATACACATATACAGGAGTCTGATCGTAGTTTCAAATATGAGCAAGGAAAGTTGTGTGAGTGCGCCACACCACATTTTTTCAATGGTGATGGTTTCTTGATCCATTCCGAGCTGCTTTGTATTAACACACTTTTTTTATGTATTTGAACACGACATGCAGTCGACTATTAAGTCAATAATTAAGAACTTTTACTTACTGACTGACGTACTTTCGACCGTCTAGCGATCATTTTCAACACTGTTGAAAAAGATCGCTAGACGGTCGAAAGTACTTCAGTCAGTAGTAAAAATTTTAATTATTTACTTAATAAACTGACTGCATGTCGTGTTCAAATACATAAGAAAGTGAATTTTATTTATTTATTTATTCAACAATGACAGAACAACTCAATCATAAAATGATTGGAAACTGAAAAAGGCTTATAGCCCTTACTATTCCAGTCCTGAATTTTGATTGCATTATTGAATTTGAATTGAATCATTTCGCCAAAAGCACATTACATCATTAAAATAAAATGAAAATTCAACTATACAAAACAGAACAAAATTATATTATACTAAATACTTATGTACAATAGATTAAGTAAATAACTTAATAAATAACTATTATTAGTCAAGGAAGGACTTCAGGAGTCTATAGAACAAACATTATAATAATGATTTAAAGAATGAATGTCATCGTCTCTTGTCTTCAGGATCTCTTCACATTTGGCTACGCTACGCTGAAATACGTCTTCGGAAAACGTAGCCGTGCTATCTCCCAATATTAAAAACTACGCTGATGTGAACGGGTCAGATTCGTAGCTTGGATTTAACATTGGTAGATATGACGTATTTCAGCGTAACAAAGCGTAGCCAAATGTGAAGAGATCCTGAAATTATCAGAAAATCTATATGAGCCTTATTTTGAACACTATATGTTTCAAAGGAATCTAATTTGAAAGTCCTATAATAGAGGGATAGGAGTCGCACATTAACGAGCGGTAAGAAATAATATTTTTTTTCTCATTGATGGAGCAGTTTAAGATAATTGAGTTGACTGAATGAGCTTTGTGCTTATTTCTTATGTTAAGTGTGCAGTAGCCTTTTTCCTATATCTCATGACGTATTATTCTTGTGAAGCAGACTCTAGACACACAAAAAAGTATGAAAAAAAGACTGAGAAAACAATGAAACCAATGACTAGAAATAATCGTTCAAGTATTCAAGTATATTTGAGTTTTAAGTTTTTTAATACACTGGAGATGTCACAATAGGTGTTGAAAATGTTATGCTCTTCCCCCCAAAAAACTTAAGCCACTGTAGACAACTAACATCTTCGCATTCTCATATCTGTTCAATTTTTAGTGTACTAATAGCCTGACAAGCAATACACCTATCACCCAACTCTAATGTCAAGTGATCCATTTTTTAACCTATAACCAGAATGTTTTGATAATTGAGAAGAAAAATACTCTCGACGAAAAGTCCACTTAACAAACTACAGTGAACTTTACAGCCAGCAACAAATTGAGAAATTAGACCACCCACCAGATAGCCAGTGTTGTGATCTATCCAAAATCCAGACACTTGGACTAATACAACATTTATCTGTGTTGTGTGACGTCATCAGCATTTACCCTCTCACTCTGATCAGTACATTGGACTATCCCCCTCTCACTCTGGTCAGTACATCAGACTATCACCCTCTCACTCGAGATGCTGCAAAGTGTCACAGAAAATGAAATTTTGTGCAGTTGTTTCAGTGAGTGTAACAGTGAGTGTAGCTGCTAAAAGCTTAATGAAGTTGGGAGGAACGTTGTCAAGATGTAAGAAAAGAATAAAATAATATGAAGAAGAAAAAGTTGTAAAGAAGAAGAAGAACGATAAGAAGAAGATGGAGAAGAAGGAGAAAAAGGGAGAGAAGGAGAAGGAAAGGTTAGAAAGAAGAAGAAGAAGGAGAAGAAGAAAAGGTTAGAAAGAAGAAGAAACTTATGATATTCATGTAGAATTATAAATCTGTGGAATGTAGAAACATATGAATGAATAGAGAGAGCAATAAAGTAAAAATTAACACAGCGGAAGAGGATAAGACGAAGCTTTATGGAGGAGGACGAGATTGGTATAGGAAATTGAAAGTATCTGAATCAATACTCAATTGATAGTGACTGGATAGAATTCGTGTATAGCATATTCTACCAGTAATTTTACTCATAAGTCAAGGATGTAAATAGAAGTGATACTATACAAAATAAAAATAATAAATAATTTTATTTCCATCATAAATTTCACTTGACATTTTTTTAAGTTTTGGAAATTATATGACCACTTTGACAAGTTGTGTGGTCATTGTTAGTAATGTATTTAATTGTAATTACTAAATTGTTAAGAGATAGATTAATTTTTTTTGGAGTTCAGCTCATCACTTTACAGACATTTTAGCGCACGGACGTCTGTAGCATCCTGTAAACTTTAATCACTATTTCCAACAAGCCAAGATAACCAGCAAGAAGCAAAAAATCAAATACAACAAGACAACATACATGAGTAGATCTCTGTACAGTACAATGATATACAAACATACAATAAATTAACAAAAAACAAAGCAGCAAACAAAACAATACCCAAACCGAAGAACAACTGGATTCATGAATTTCTAATCAACATAATCAACTCTAAATAAACAGTAATACAAAAAACTTCAAACCAGGTTTATTCTTAGATCAACATCCGTTTGCATCCATAGCCATGCTTTAATTTTCTTTAAAAATTATTCTTATTATTACATTTCCTGATATCCATTGGCAAACTTAAAAATATTGTGTACCCAAGTAACTTAAAGAATTTTGAAAATCATTGTACTAACTTTTTGAGATCTAAAAAATTGAAACTGCTCGTCTAGTATTATAAATCGAGTATCTGTACCCGTATTTCCACTTTTTTCATAGAATAATCGCAGAACCCTGAATACAAAAAGATACTGAACCGGCAAGACATTAATTGTTTTATAAAGTGGAAAAGAGCTTTCACGCCTTGGTTTCTTCAGGACTATCTTATAAAGTGATTTGAGTGGTTCTAATGGTTTTATCAACGTTTTAAAGGTTGATACTACGAAGATACTAAGAAAAATTATTAACAGTGGGAAGAGGTATGACAGGTAATAGATAGAAAGAAGAAAGTTATGATATTCATGTAGAACTATAAATATGCAGTAACAGATAAGTGAATAAAGTGAGCAATAAAGTAAGTAAAATGTGGAAGAGAAGAAGGCGATATTCTATCATAGATAAACTCATCTACTACACTAGTAGTTCTGTGAACAGTAGACCTCGCGCTCAGTGAGTTACATTGACCTGGTGTTATGTTTTCTCAAAAATTAATAAATAATTTATCAATTTAAATGTCTAGAAAAAATCCTAAATAAACATAGAGCTTTCTGTCCTATATCGTACCGTGACGTGTCGTCCGGAATGTGAGTGTGAGAGCTGTTATCAGGTCTGGCTGCAACTGTCTACAACGTTGATGGAAGATACATTTTCAAGATGCTCGATGTTTTTGAACGGGTGTATTATAGTCAACTGTCTACTAACGTTAATGGAAAGATACATTTTCAAGATGTTTGATGTTTTTGAACGGGTAGTATTATAGTCCACTAGACAGCTGATTTATGATTGATAATTCTATAGTCTGATTTTTACTATTTTTAGATCCTTTTATATTATCCTTGGAATGCAAAATTTCCAAAATCCTTGTATATAAGTCGACGCGCAATTTAAAAAGGAACATACCTGTCAAATTTCATGAAAATCTATTACCGCGTTTCGCCGTAAATGCGCAACATAAAAATATATAAACATTTGAACATTTAGAGAAATGCAACCGTCGACTTGAATCTTGGACCTCACTTCGCTCGGTCAATAAACCTATTGCGAAGGTAATCTACTCATGGGGAAATTCTTCTCTCAAGAAAACGAAAAGCCATGATCGAATTGAAAGGTATAGAGAAGTTTAAAGAGGGAGGGAACACGTTAAAGCACGTTAACAAATGATATAGAGAAATTATTGCAACAAAAAATGAGCAAGAACGTCGGTCAAGAAGGAAAAAACCAAATAATAGGATTAAACAAGTTGAAGAAGTTGATAGAAACACGACGAATTAGAAAAAAAGAAGAGATAGGAGAAAGGGACCGACATCAGACGTTGCCACAGACGTCGAAATGAAAAATCGCGACGCGATGTCGTAGGGTGGGGGGAGGTTCATCGAGAGGAAGTGCAGGAGGATGAGGAGGATTAGGAGAAGGAAGAGGAGGAGGCATCTCAAGCGTCTGTTGACAACTGCTAAAAGCTTTTTCAGATATTTTCAAGAAGAGTGAGTGAGCTAAACTTATGCTCTGGACTGTGACGTCACGGGAGATGAGAGTGAGTGACATAGAAGGGAAAAAGAGAGAGGTTTTGAGAGAGAGAGAGAGAGAGTGATAGGGATAGACTGTGGGAGAGAGAGAGTGTGAAAGAAAGAGTGATAGGGTGAGACTGTGAGAGAGAGCGAAAGAGTGAAAGACGAGATAAGTAAGAGAGAGCCGGTGTGAAGGAGTGACATTGTGAGGATGAGAGAGAAGCAGGATTGTGAGGAATTCGAGAGAAGTGAGTAATAAAAGAGAGAGAGTTAGAGTAAGAGTGGACATAGGTGAAAGACTGGCAAATAGTGAAGAGGAGAAATTGGATTAGCTTTTCTAAAGTGAGAAAGAGAGTGAGTGAGTGAGTAAGGGTGTACTGTCAGAAAACTTTCCTAGATCTAGAGTGCTAGAGCAGCGACATCACTACACACTAACACACATATGTCAGAGACCCATACACAGGTACGCACAAACACACGCACGTTTGTGTGACAGTAGCCTCATTTTAACTTGTGGTGGCTTTTAGTTGGGTTGAGAGGACGAGGAACAAGAGGAAAAAGGAGGAAGAGAAAGAGAGGATGAAGGGAAAAAGTGAACGAGGAAGGTGATTAAGAAGGAAGAGAAGGAGCAGGGGGAAGAAGAGAAAAGGGAGAAAAGAAGGAGTAGAAGGAGAATAAAGTGGAATAGAAAAGCTGCCTTTATTTTCACCTAGGAAGGTGAAGGAGTTGGGAGAAGGGAGGAGAAGGATGATGAGGAAGAGATCAAGGATGATGAGGAGGAGATGAAAAGAGGGGGTGGAGCAGGAGAAAATAAATGTGTAATGTAAGAACGACACTTAAGAGGGTGGGATGTGAGATTGTAGAGGCATTTTTGAAAGTAGATGGAAGAGCCTAGGAAGTAGCATGTGTGGATGACAGTGAGAGGAAGAGAAGAAGAGAAGAAGAGAAGAAGAAGAAGAAGAAGAAGAAGAAAAAGAAGAAGAAGAAATAAAACAAGGGCGAACGACTGAATACAATGGAAGAAAAAAAAGAAAAAAGGTGTTGAAGCATTGAAAAGATTGAATGGAAGTTTGAGATGAATATAAGACTGGAAAAGTTGAATGAGGGTGCTTTAAAGACTGGTGGAATCATTAAATCAGATATCTCATCTCCTTCATCTGAATTGGTGGAAATTTTGTAGAGCACTTTTTACAACTACCTTTATGACTGACTATTGTTGATGAACAATGTTATCGTTATCAACATGGGAAAAAGTAGAAGAATAATGATAAAAGGGAAGACATTATTAAGGATGGAAGGTCAATTCCAGGATGTGTTGATAAACAATGTTATCGTGGGAAAGTAGAAAAAGAATGGTATAGGGGAAGAAATCATTAAGGATGAAAGGTCACTTCCAGAATGATGGTGAAGTGAATGATGGAGTATGAAGGAAAAGGAAAGAAACGATTAGAAGAACGTGATAGAATAAGCAGAGTGAGATAGTGGTAGAATTAATAGATGTGGTTGGAATGGATGAAGAGGTTGAGGATGATGATAGTGGAATAACGAGAAGAGGGGAAAATAGTAAATAGATAAAAATGGAATGAATAATTTCGTTCATTATTCAATCATTCATTTACTTTGAACAAGGAGAGGAGATACAGAGAATGCAATGAAGAAGTAATTGAAAATATTTTTTCGCCACACTGCACAGAAAGCAGCTGTTTTCCAGTCCCTATGGCCTCTTTTACACGATAGGAGACGTGCAACTTGACATAAGACATAATATGTCTTAGACTAATTTTTAATGTTTCTTCAATCGGCAGGAAACTTTGGTTTTTCAAAGTTATCTTACTCCCTTATTTTGGGTATTTTCAGAAATCAAGATAAATAACCTACCAATTTCCTACACGAATACAGTGTAAGTTGTATTTTAATAGCTAAAGTACTTACGTACTGTATAGTACAGTAGCTGTTCGTTTTTACTGTATAATTATTTAAATTATTTAATTATTTAGAAAGCTTTATTAAAAACAGCCATAACTTCCTCGTTTTCGGATATTTTCGAAAACGGGACTTATGCTTGAAAGAATTTGGGGTCGCTGAATCCAAATCCGAAATCAGAAATCTTCTGAAAGAAAAAGTGATGAGTCATATACTTTGAGCAAACGTCGGCATAGTTGTTAGATCTTGCCTCTGCTTGCCTCGAGGGGAAAAGACGTGACAAAACGAGGTTCCTGGATAGGAGTCACCATGTGAAAGACACGATTTGACTCAATGTACTTCGACAAAAAAACGTGAACACTGTTCAGTGTTCAAGTTGCACGTCTCCTATGTGTGAAAGAGGCCTTTCCCCTCGAGGCAAGCAGAGGCAAGATCTAACAACTATGCCGACTTTTGCTCAAAGTATATGACTCATCACTTTTTCTCAAAGTCTAACTTCCTTAAAAATATAGATAGAAGATTTCTGATTTCGGATTTGGATTCAGCGACCCCAAATTCTTTAAAGCGTAAGTCCCGTTTTCGAAAATAACCGAAAACAAGGAAGTTATGCTGTTTTTAATAAAGCTTTCTATTATCATATAATTATAACGGTAAAAACGAACAGGTACTGTACTAACAGTACGTAGGTACTGTACTATACAGTACGTAAGTACTGTAGCTATTATAATACAACTTACACTGTATTCGTGTAGGAAATTGGTAGGTTATTTATCTTGATTTCTGAAAATACCCCAAAATACGGGAGTAAGATAACTTTGAAAAACCAAAGTTTTCCTGCCGATTGAAGAACATTAAAAATTAGTCTAAGACATATTATGTCTTAGAATAAAAACATTACCAAATATCAGATCACTATTCAAGCTATCAAGCTTTTCATAAATTTTATTTGTCTCCCCATGGCAGAAGGTTTGCATTGCTCCTATAGTCTGC
>NW_024094365.1:0-10353 GCF_014356525.2 Nilaparvata lugens
CTGCAAGATAATGCTTTAGCCGAGGGTATTCGGCGAGTATTATCGGTGCTCCATTCTGCATTATATCAATTACTCAGTTCAAATTAACCTTGATTGGTTAGCATGAGCTATTGCATCGAAGTTATTTGTTGTTCTAGAAATTTCTTGTTGATTTACTATCAAAGATACTCAAAAGGTGGATAGATTGTGAGTGGTTTTATATTGGAAACCTGCTCGTAGACTTTATTGCAAACACTATTATTATCTATACCATTTACAATACACACATCAAATACATGATTAGAAAAGGGTCAACAGGCCTAGCCCAAAGCTACTTCCTTTCCAAATTTTGATAGTATTAAGCCAATGTCTAAAAGGTAGGTTATGTTGCTTCACTTTGAATCAAATTCAGAATCCAGAAATAAACATACCAAAACTAAACTTACTCTAAAAATCACAGCTGGTTGATAGACCAATCATAAAGAATGAAATATTGAAATAAATAATAATATTAAAGATTGATATCTCAACATTATATTCTACGTTTTGTACAGAACGAAATGTATGGCGTTGTTTATGAGCATGAATAGTAAGTAGAACCCAAAGAGAAAGTAGCAAAATGTGGGATCATTGAGATATTCAATTCAATTCAATCAAAAGGTTCTTTATTCTCATAAAGTTGTCGTCAGATGAATAAACAATATGTCAAAGCTAATCAACGTAGAGTGCGAATCAGGCAAGCTTACAAGTATGGAAGTGGAACATAAGTGTGAAAAATTTCACAACAGAAACATTCGAAAGAAACATTGTGATCTCATTTGAATATAGGCGTTTGCAAAGTACATCACAGTATCTAATTGGAGAAGAATGCCCAACTTATATTCTAGGAGATATATTCAATGACTGAGACTTTGTAAAACTCTTGGAGAGATGTGGATGCTTCAGAGAATAAGATTTGAAGCATCATCAAAGCATTTCGCTAGAATGATAGGAATCGATCTCGCTCAAGAGAGAGCATGAAATAGTGTAATCTGCATGAAGTTCATGAAGCATATCGAATGAATATGCATAGAGAGCTACATCGATTTTCTCACCAATCGAGATGTGTATTCTCTCCATCAGATATTTTCAATAAACGACCCGAATTCAATGGAGAATACCGAGTTCTCTGAGAGATGGGTGAATTGTATACTTTTCAGCGATGACAAAATTAACCAAGCTGTAGGTTAGCTGTATGATGCCCGAGGGCAACAATAGCAAAGCTTGCAACACGTTTGCAATGTTTCCACATGAGCGGACTCTCCGTATTGGTTCGATGAGATCACGTGTGTTCGAATTCTTACCGGAAGGAAAGCACTCATCTTCTCTCCATTCCGCTCGGGCGAGCGAACGGCATTCATATGAATATGTCTCCACCCTTAATAAATACATCCCTATTATGAAATATTCCTGCTTCGGAGCTTAGTCGCTCAACGGAAGCGTTCTGCTATCCGCTGCGTCATTCAGGGTATATTCCACTTTCTATTGTTAAGATATCATTGATTCACATTTTAAAGTATGAAAAGATGATGGGACAAAAAGGTTATTAGTGAAGATATTATTAGGTACAAAAAGATTGAAATGGTTCACATTATATCACTTAATAAAAGCGTTTGCTATCCTCCGTCATTAGAGATATATTATTCTACAGTATTGTTGAGATATTATTGATATCAAATTTGGATAAATGATTGAACCAGAATTTATCAGAATAAGATATATTATATTGATAATGAATCAATATTATTCATAATATAGCTCAATGGAAGTGCTCTGCTACTAGTCATTGAAACATTATCCTAATTGTATCCTCATTTCGTGATATTGTTAGGATATGATAAATTTGAGATATGGATGAGACGGCACATTTAGGCTACCAGAAAAACCAATTATGAGGTTCAATAAGATTAAGATGGTTGACATTAAGAGCAACAAGTAGTGTCTAAACCACTATATACTATACTATCATTCAGTTCTCAAGTGGTAGTTAAATATTCAATCTTTTATTGATTGATTGATTGATTGAGTACTTTATTTATGTAGATTACAATATATACTGGCTTATACACTTATATACAATAGTTACAATACAGCAAAGTTATAGATGAATTTACATAATATAGACTAAGAAATAACTATTGAACTGTATATGATATGAAAAAGCAATTTGTAATATAATAACTATAGATAAAATCATATTTTATGCATCTACAAAATGGCAGAGCTTTGGACATATCAATGTCCATTCTTGGGAAGAATATTAAAAATATCCTCCCACTAACTCTCTACCAAACTTTATTTTGGGAGATAAAATACAGACCCAGTTGAATTAACCAAAAAATCTACACACAATTTGCTACGTTTCATGCGACTGCTTTAGCAACTCAATAAATTCTAATTTCGCTTACAAATGGATGTGATTAACTCAAAGTATCATAAAAGTGTGAGTAGATTCGATGAACTGACGATTTTATTCCAAATAGTCTAAAAAATATGTAATAGTCTCGGAAAAGATTGACATTATAATTTTCTCACATATTTTCACATTGTTAGTGAATCTTTTAAGCTTTTGTGCTATTGTTGCTGTTGCTATTACACTGATATCAAGACAAGAAGTGATATATCTCTAAATGAATTCATATGAAGGTTGTGAAACCAAACTCAAACTCGGAATTTTTTTATATCTATGAATCAGTACTATTTCTCCAAAATATAATTATCATTCCTCCATGATATTCATGTTAGAAACACTCTAATAAACTTCATCATCTCTCATAATCGTCATCTCTATCTCCAAGTCTAAAGTACACATTTACACAAATTTTGTGTAGTATTGTTTCGTATTGGCGACCTTGTTGTTTCAAAGAATTTCACAAACCTCGAATCTCAGCTTGGTCTGGCGGCTGGATTAAAGACCAGGGCTTTGGTTTCCAGGTTTCCAGGCTTTGGTTGACTAGGGCTTCCTCTGGTTAATGAAGGAATAAAAAAAAGTAAATTTGTTGTCCCTTGCGGGAAGGTCTCACCGCCTGAATATACAATTTGAGCCGTCAATAGGCCTTACGACTGTCATACTTCATCCGGGACCGACGACAGTTTAACGTGCCCATCCGATAACACGGGAGTGATCTGGTTAAAACACTTTTGGTTGTGAGAGGGTTTGAACCCGGAATCTCTATGCTGCAACGCAAGCACTCTATCCACTAGACCACGAATCACTCCAAATGAAGGAATGATCCGCAGTAAAGAGCAAACATAAAAACTAATTAGAAGAATCATCGTTGAATCCACAACATTTCACTTATTGTTTTCCATGACAGAAACATATTCACCCTATCCGTATTCAACCTAGTCAAAATCTATCCTTTTCAATTTGATTTATTCTATTGGTATATCTATACAGATTAAAAATGTCAGTGGAATGGTGCAGCTGCCAAATTCTATTCTTGTTTGGACTGCATTCACTTGTATGAGAAATATTATCGTGAGAGGGATAGAGTGAAAGAGTGAGTGGGGGAGGAGAGAGGAGATGGAGCCGGTACAAGAGATAATGCAAATTTGTGCTCGGCTTAATCATAAAGAAGGGCCCTCGGGCAATGTTACAAGTCAACCATTAAAAAAGACTTGACTTGATAATACGTTATCTTTTTTACTTTATTCGCGCGGCTGGTCGACGCAATAAATTCTCAACACAAGCAACAGAGACAAAAGCTTGCATCGCTTTGTCATTAACAAACATAATTTTTCTGCAGGCGTTGTTATTAATTCATCATTCAGCTCCATGGAATACTAAGCTCCAAGATCAGTTGTTATTTATATTGAATTTTCTTAAATTGAACAACAATTTTTTTGCGTAATTATTGTATGTTAATTCTTGTAACTTGAAATCATTCAGTGATTATTGATAATGATGAAAATTTATCGATCCCAGTCTTGAAACTGGTTCTAGAGATCACCACGAGAACCTCCTAATATAAAGAAACTAATTGATGTTGCTTTCCATGTCGAAACACTATATAATAACTCTGTTGTAGTTCTGACACTGTGTTACTTGTAAATATTGAAAAACACTTACTTTTTGGAGTACTGAGGAATGCATTTCACTCCTGAAGAGGAGCTTTCTCAGGAGCATCATCCCTGGTCAGGGCTGATGAAGGTCTTCTTCAGGAGTGAAAAATTGCATTCCTCAATACTCAAAAAAAGTAAGTGTTTTTCAAATATTTACAAGTAACACAGGTCGAACTACAACAGAGTTGAAGAAACCAACCTGACAAAAAACAGGAAAAAAAGAACAAATTAGTCTTTTTATCAATTTAATCCAAACAAATAATTACAGAAACTTATCCTGTATCTGCGTTTCATTCATGAGCTTCGCGGTTATTCAGCAAGATAAATGTTCAAAATATGTCCAGGGATTATCAAAAGCTCTTCAATGAATAGAATAATAATAGTAATCGACCATTCAACGCAAGTAAAGAGTTCTTTTCCAATCCCATTTTATCAGGCTCCTCTTGGGAACGAAAGAATTTCATGGGTGAATATTAACTGTACAATCTTTTCCTCTTAGCAGTGAAAATGGAGGGAAAAGTGGTATTGTCGGTGGATGCTATTCAGAAAGCTTACAGAATGCTTCTTCTTATAGAATAGAAGAGGACAGATCTGGAGTGATTGTGAAGGGAAGAAATCATGGAAGAATGTGAAATTCGAGAGACCTTGAATGCTTCAGAAGTTGAATCCAATTTGATAGTAGAGTGCGAGGTAACTCTACATTGATAACATTGATGACTCCCAGAAGAATAAAGCATTTATAAACTTGACTTCTTACAGTGTCATTGTCAATTCTTGGAAAACCAATATTTTCCCAGTCTATACAATTTGGAAAAGATATTAAAAATCTTTTATTCTCACAAAAAAAACTACTTGAGAAGCTTTTTTCATAATCCATTTTTTCAAGATAAGGAATTGTGATGACGAAAAGTGTCACTATGACTTGTACACTCCTGTACACTCAAATTAACGGAATTGGTCCTGTCAATCACAATCTGTCAATTTTTTGTGTGCGAGCTTTGGATTTGCATAGGATGATCTCAACCCCGTTCTATATTTCCAGCAAGATTCGACTTAGTTGAATCTTCTAAATTTTTTAGGCCACTCAATTATATCGAAATTGATCAAAATGAGCATTATCAATCGTGGAATCGATCGGATAAGCATGGTATCAATCGTGAAATCGATTGGAATGAACATGGTATCAATCGTGAAATCGATCGGGATAAGCATGGTATCAATCGTAAATTCATTGCAAGGCTACAAGAAACAAAACATTATCATTATTATTCTCTTTCCGTTCAAATAGATCCAAGCTCGCACGAAATGTTGAAATCAACCACATAAAATACTCCATTACTCCATCACACATTATTGACCGAGCGAAGTGAGGTCCAAGATTCAAGTCGACGGTTGGCATTCTCTTAATGTTTATATGTTTTTATGTTGGCGCATTTACGGCGAAACGCGGTAATAGATTTTCATGAATTTGACAGGTATTTTCCTTTTTAAATTGCACGTCGACGTATATATAAGGTTTTGAAAATTTTGCATTTCAAGAGATAATATAAAAGGAAAAAGGATCCTCCTTCATACGCCAATATTACCGTAAAAATCAGACTATAGAATTATTCATCATAAATCAGCTGTCTAGTGGACTCTGTAATACTACCCGTTCAAAAACAGAGAACCTTGAAAATTTTCTTTTCCATCAACGTTAGTAGACAGTTGACTATAATAAACCCGTTCAAAAACATCGAACATCTTGAAAATGTATCTTTCCATCAACGTTAGTAGACAGTTGACTATAATACAACCCGTTCAAAAACATCGACATCTTGAAAAGTGATCTTTCCATCAACTGTCATTATAACGTGGACCTCACTATAGACAGTTGCAGCCAGACCTGATAACAGCGCTCGTCACACTCACATTCCGGGACGACACGTCACGGTACGATAGAGACAGAAAGCCTATATATTTTAGGATTTTTCTAGACATTTTAAATTGATGAATTATTTTATTATTTCTTGAAAAAACATAACAACAGGTCAATGTAACTTACTGAGCGCGAGGTCTACTGTTCACAGAACTACTAGTATTTCAGGATCCAACATTCATTAGGGAATGCATATTCTGTGAAAACTGAGCCATTTTGTTCAGTTATTTTGCTTGATTGCAGATTATAAGAGGAAAACAAAAGCTTTTTTGACCATTGGTTGGAGGTGTGAGCTGTTTCTATTGGAAGGATGATATCCCTCGGGACACGATGGGAAGTCTGACCCCAAAAGTCCCGACTCACCGCAGTCGCTGTGGGATTTACAGCGAAAATCCAGACAGACAGATTCAATTACAAAGCAGTTTTGTCCATGTGGACACTGAAAGAGTGAAATAGAAATAATAATTGAGAGCCCGTTTATCTCGCTCACATGGAAGGGTTTGATATTCTGTGAATCTTATGTAGGCTATGGTTATTACATTGTAGTTTACCACAATTTCGTAATTCACTACAATTAGTTAATTACATTGAGAAATGGCTTCTTGAATAGTTCAAAGTGATAAGGATTTTCATTACCAATTGGAGGGTTATATCTAATCAAAATTTGTCAGGACAAGATAAAGATAATCCAGGCAGCGCTCATTTCGCATACGAGTGTCAAGGTCTATAAATACAGGTCATGAACTCGTGTTCCCTATGTAGCGGCCATTATGTGGGGTCTTTATGGCGGTCTATTTAAAATATACCAATCTGCTCATAACAAAATCATGCATTATGCATTTAAAAAAAAATATTCTAATTCAGATAATATGTAAATTTAGGTTTCCGATTTTTTAATAATGGAATTTCAATAATAAAGGTTCAATAATTCATTTTTTTATTATTAAAATATTGTTCTTATTCTTGCAACTTGTTGCACACCACACACACACACCACACACACACACACACACCACACACACAAACCCACACACACACACCACACACACACACACACCACACCACACACACACACACACACACAGACCAATACCCAAAAATCCACTTTTTTGGACTCAGGGGACCTTGAAACGTATAGAAATTAGAAATTGGGGTACCTTATTTTTTTTCGGAAAGCAATACTTCCTACCTAGATAATCGGGCAAGGAAAGTAAGAACACATCATGTTTTTCAATCTATAATGATAACAGCTGATAATTTGAAAATTGGTGAGCAGATTGGAATATTTCAAATGTACCGCCATAAAGACCCCACATAATGTTGATTTTGCAATGCATCACAGGACTGTGTCATGACCTGTTTTATAGGCCTTGACGAGTGTCGATGAGTGGTTTATTTATGTTATTGGTTGTTCGTTTTATGTCAGAAACCACTTCCAAACAGCTGTCTTCCGTTTGAAGCCTTTCGCTGATGACAAAGGATGTATGTACTATCACCCACATGTTTGACACACTTGTGCTATCGTTAGTCTATCGGCTGATCACTAACGGTTAGAACATGCATGTCAAGTTTACATAAACACATACACATGCTCACATTCAGCGAGAATCTTCTGACATAAAATAAACAACCAATAACAATAAATGAACCACTGGGAAATTGAAATTATAATGATAAGAAAATAATTAACCCACAAATAGAGCAGCGGAGGAAAAATAAACTACAAAGAGTGAAGAAACAAAAACCTAACCTTAAAAAATTTCGCTCGAAGCGTTTCGCGGTGATCACAGCTGTGATGACACAGCAATATGATAAGATTATGCATGACACGGTCCGTTAGTGGCCAGCCTCAAGGTGGGTTTTCGTTTGTGCATAAATGCCGTCGTCGACCACGATAGAGTGAGGATCTCAGATTGGGTGGATTTGAAATTGTCTAAATAGCCAGGAAGAATATGTTAAATTTCTTTTAATGGGAAAGGTCAAGTTCATACTTCTAAATAGCAATATGTTTATATTATTCAAAGTTTTGATTTTTGGATGATAAACACATATAACGAAAAGTTATTGGATCAGCCGGTTCAAGATACTTGTAATTTTGATATGAATGTTGTCAAACAACAATGCGACTAACTGTGATGTCATTGAATAAAACTTGATTAAATGTATGAATTCAAGGTTACTTTCTTGTATTTATTAAATACAATGACGATGGTGTGATCACCGAACGAGTAAAAATAATAGTTACAATTTGTATTGAATGAAAAAGACTAAGAAATTGTCAAAAACCACAGATTTATGGTGGTAAATTTGTGGTTTTTTGACAATTTCTTACTTTTCCATTCAATATGAATAATTACCACAATATCAACTCCTCAACTACACAAAAATTGACAATAATTTGTATTCTTGTTTTATTATTTTCAAAGTGTACTAAAATTCTATTCTATAATAACTTGATTAATATGCTATTTTTTCAGGATATTCCAAGTCACGTGACAATGCTGACGTTTGTGCTGATCGCTCTGGATAGACACCGTTTCCTGCAGGAGCCTGCAAAGCCGCGAGTCCCAGCCTTTGTGTGCGCCACGGGCACTTGGCTAATGGCAATCTGCATTGTTCTGCCCTATCCCATCTACACCACCTACATTGACATGGAGGTCAGTCACTTACTATTCACTTCTTCCATGATAATTTATCTGAATTAATGAATAAGGTGACAAAAAATTTAATTTTAAGACACTTTCTGACCAGATAGCACGGATCTTGTTGAATTCTGAACATAAACCACATGCTAGGAACCAATTAGAGAAGGCTTTTCGGAAGAGAAGGCTTCTCTGATTCATTCTAATGGTTTTGAATCATGCTGAAAATCAACAGGCTTTTGTACAACCAGACTTCTGTGTTGTTGTGGTAACAAAACCATCATATCCATAGTCATTCAACGACTGAAAACGAATTGAATGAAAACGGCTTGATATTTTGAAACCAGTAGTTTGTTGGAACAATTTGAGATACTAGTTTTGTTTCTTATCAATCTCTAATAAATTAAATGTTTGATCATTGAGAAGCAGAATATATAGTATGGGAGGAGCTCTATGTTTGGCCAATAGCTGTTAACCAATGAAGGTTGAGCTCTACTGTCATTGGTCGAGACAGCCATAGAGAATATACAGTGGGAATATATATATAGAAGGAATATTTTCATAGTATAGAATTGAATAATTTGTGAAAAATATGAGTGATGTTCTGGTGTTGGCTAATAACTGTTGACCAATGAAGGTTGAGCTCTACTGTCATTGGCCGAGACACCATACAGTGGGAATGTATATAGGAGGAATATTTTCATAGTATAGAATTGAATAATTTGTGAAAAATATGAGTGATGTTCTTGTGTTGGCCAATAACTGTTGACCAACGAAGTTTGAGCTCCACTGTCATTGGCCGAGACTAAACTCGATCAAGTATTCAATCTCTAAAGTAGTTACGGCTGGTGGCAGTAGATCTCAACCTTTTTAATAGATAATAATAATGATAATAGACGACAATGAATTTATAATGGATTTGTTACTCACTAAGTTTATTTTTATTAAATGTTGTCCAACGGTTATCATGACCATATTTGGATTACTCAGGCTTGTCTTTTTTCGACCAATGAGAGTAGATATCAACATACATTGGTCAACAGCAACGGGCCAATAGTAGGGCTTCACTTTACTCGTAGCATAGAATAACCAAATTATACGGCTATTCTCTGTTAATACTTCATATCCTGCTCATCAATGTTCAAGCTTACAGTTTAATAGGAATTTTTAATGATATAGAAATTTATAATGCTATAGAAATTATAATGAATTATTATAATGAAATTAATAATGATTATAAAATTCGAAACTGGTATCAAAATGTTGTGATTTTTGCGTTTTATTGCCTGAGCTCGAGTCATTCATTATTCATGAAATAGAAAAGTAATATAAGTCAAATCCAGATGTGAGAGATGAATTATCTGAAGATATCAATTTCGCAAAAGCTCTTAGGTTGGATTTTTGGATATGTTGAACTATTGGAATCAAATATAAAACGAATCTAATTGGATATGGATAAATACTCGAAATGAGAGAAGAAATGACTTTAAGGAGAGTTGAAGCAATCTGTGGAGAATAGGGAGAAGGGTTATTATAGATGAATCTTCCTAGTTATTTTCTTTATTCATCTGATAATATGATGAACTGCACCTAGTTCAGAGCATTATACTAGTAGTTCTGTGAACAGTAGACTCACGCAGATTCTCATCCACAAGTACCAGATGTCAACTGTTTTGAATGTTAACAAACTCAGTTCACGTTTGAATTTGT